>NC_142536.1:12427500-12577500 GCF_056151865.1 Erythranthe guttata
ATGATTGGTTTGGTTAAAAGTTTCCAATTCCTGTATATATGTGTACGTATACCATGTAGGCTTGGTCTTCCGTTAGAGAATTTCATGATAAGTGTGAATTCAAATTGTTGGGAAGTTAAATCCATCTCTAATGGAGATAAAATAGCAACGGGTTCATTCTCAACGAACATCGGGGCTTGAGGAAGCATAACTATTTTTGGAGGATTAAACCACGCACGCGTATGGATTGGAGTGCTTGGGGCTAATGAGTATCCATGAGTCGATTGCTTTGGCCCAAGAATTAGCAGCGGACATTGATAGGAAAGTGGAAGGAGTCATTTTAAATTTGACATGACTAAAGCGTACGACAGACCTGAGTGGAGGATTTTACAAAAACTGCTCCGAGCTTTGGGTTTTTCTGAATCAGTATCCGACTTGGTTTACCGATCTATATCTAATATTTGGTAATCTATTCAAATTAATTGGGGTACATATGGGCACTTTAAATCGTCTAGATGGGTTTGTTAGAGTAGGTGACTAACAAGCCAACATATGGCTGTGGTCTTTCGTATTTATTATGGTAATAAACAACCCTTTTTCGTATTAATGATAAAACACCTTGGCATTCTATATCTTTGTCCCTTTGTCACAAGCATAGATATAGTCTTTACAGTTATTACAAGTACTAGTAATTGATCGTTAGGATCGTGAGATATTTACTTAAGTATTATAACTGTTAAACGTGTTCCTAGTCGAAGGGTTACGCCACCAATGAGGATATCGGCATTTCCCATTAAGAGACTAGCACTTAGTGTATGTGTACTGCATCTCATCAGTAAACGGTATTGTGATATCGGGATGCGTAAGTGGGTGCTCGTAAGTTGACGAGTTCACTGAACTCCCTCACCCTAGAAATCTCTAAGGGGTTCCCAATAATCGAGTAAATATATCTGTGGTATAGTTGTACACCATTAGTCCTTATGACCCAGACATCACCGTGACTTCACTAGAGGACCAGCTGTATCGTGACCTGTCCCTGAGTTCCACCGAGGACCACCCCAAGGGCCAGTGTTCGTGCAGTCCGAAATCTAGTGGGAGGTCTGTGCATTGTAGTCGGGGATTCGATCGCTAGAATAGTCTTGGATGTCCTGTGTGTTCTTATAGTTTGTAATCTCTCTAACTCTCTGGCCAGAGCTGACTAAGTGATGATTAGAGAATTCGATTCTCTAAGTCATGCACGTAACGATTACAACACTTAGAACGATCGCACAGTCATTGAACTACTATGGAGGTCTCGATGAACCAATGCCTCTAGTTCAATCGGGACATATGAATCGAAGGTATCGTACTGTACGCTAACTATATCAAAAGGTTCTTGCAGGCATCACTTCATTTGTATATAGAGAATCATGATGCGTAGTTGCTAGACGCCAATCTTGATTCGTTGGGTGATTAAGATGAAACGAGCTTCATCTTAATCGTAACTCTAAGGGACGAGTTTTGACCACAAAGGGTTGTGGGCCCACGGCTAGCTTACACCTGAACCATCGAGGGTCACACTGCTCGTGCACATGAGATCTTTGAATAAACGGTCAGAGATAAAATGGTTTATCTTTGCATGATTGGAAGTCAATATGATTGGGTCCAACATTTGTAATTTGGAATTATGAATGAGAATAAGAAAAAGAAAAGAATAGGCGAACATCTTAGTGGACTTTCTAAATCGGGAAGTTTCCAAATTTAGAAAGTGCACTGAATTAGGGTTTCCACTTTTGGAAAGTTAGAAATCGAGAGTTGGCACTCGTAATGACGAGGACATTATAATGATTCTGAAAATGTAACCGTTACAATTTTCCGATCATTGAATTGAGAGAAACGAGCGAATAAAAGACTAACGAACTTAAGCTGTTGGGCCCGATCCAACTTAAGCCCGTTAGGGCTTTTATGCAAGACACTATAAATACTTGATTTATAGGTCTTGCACACAAAAACACAACACAAAAAACAAAAACCTAACCCTAGCCGCTCCCTCTCTCTCTCGGCCATTTTCTCCCGCGGCCACCACCGCCGTCGCCGCCCCCAACTCGCCGGAATCGGCCATCCCTTGGCCGATCCCTTTTGGTAATTCTTTCTCCTTTCTATTCTTCCGTTATTCTAACTACTTCGTGTCTAGTGCCACGTTTTAGTAGATTGAAGTATACGAGGTGAAATCCGAGAGGAGGAAGATCGAAGAATCGAAGAATCGAGGAGCAGCCACCGAGCCGACGACGCACGCGCATCCACGCGCCGCACGAAGACAGCGCGTGAACCACACACGCCGCCGTAGCTCGGATCATCGCCGCTGCTGCATCACCGTTGCTGCCCCGGATTGCACGGATTGGTTTCCGTGGCAATCTAGCTTTGCTTAGTGCGCCTACCTCACGCTTCAAGAGGTAAAGTTTCGAATCCATTGTCGTTCGATTCGTTTTCGTTTAAATTAATATATGCATGTTCGTTTTAATAAGAAGCTTGTATGATTTTATGTGTCTACATGAAAATGTTTTTATTATTGCGAGCATGATTAATTGATTTAAATGCGAGCATGCTAATTGATTTAATTTTGATTAAGTAATTAAGCATGTATGTTGTTTTTAATTTTGCTGGAAGCGCAAAGGTACGCAATTAGTTGCTTTCAATTATCGGGCATGTGTTTATGTGTTTTAAATTTGTTTAAATCGCATAATTTTTTTTGTTTTCCGCTGCGTATACGTGTCGGATTCCCAACACTCTCTCCCCAAACCCTTGCTTGGCAAGCCTTCACCTTATAGCTCTACTGATATCAACCCCAACAAAACTTAATTCCTCCCAACCCTAGTATATTCTTCTGCTAGCCATAACCAAAATTAGACCACAAGGAAAGTGGTGGGCCCTGGAAAGAACATGGTGCTAGACCACATGGCACAAAACCATTGGGTTCCTAATGCAAACTCCAATTCTATAGTTATGGGAATATAAACTTCGAAAGAATCTATTAAACCCTACCATACCAAATTATCAATCATAGGGCAAAAGGAATTAAAGACTGATGAGATAGTCTCTGTAATTTCCCACAGCTCGAAAAAAGAAATATCCCAAGTTAATCCCTTATCTCGCAAAAAATCTTCTTATTCCTAAAGACAACCCTAATGTTTATGGGCCTTAGGTTAACTGGACATTACCATTCGTCTGGGCCTCTCTAACTAATTTTAGTTTTGGTCTAAATGATATAGAAAACAAAAGTTGGAGTCAAATACCAATCCAGATAAGAAAAAAACGTGATTCTCTTGTAAATGAGGAATTATCTAGCTCTTCTTTCATATCAAAGAAACAACAGAAACGTGCAAAAATTCCTATTCCTGACCTTCACAACAAATCTTTTACAGAAAACCCTACGGAGAACCATATCACCACTACTGAAAACCAAACTTTAAACCTCTCTCCCACCTCTCCGAGTCTCCCATGGTCTCCTAACTCTGACATGTGTTTCACAATCTCACCTGGCACAAAATTGTCTTTAAATAAAAATATTTACACAATCGAAAGAACTGAGAATGGTACTCCTTACCTCCACAAAAATAAGGCAATCAAGGCTAAAGAATTGCAGAAGAAACTTGAAGGGAAAGCTCATGAATCTGGAGAGGGACTCATTGTCAGTGGGAGATCTGAGAAGAGAGACTTCAGGGACAAGAAACCGAAGAACAGATCTAAGTTGGCGCAGGGCAAGAGGACTCCGGTAGAGAGGGGTCAGTTGGAGTGTTATAGGTGCAAAAAGCCTGGTCACTTCAAAAAGGATTGCCCGGAGAAGAAAGCACAGGATCAAAGACACAATGGTGAAGCTGGTATTATAGCTGAGGAATTTGAATCCTATGATGTCCTTGTTGTCACTGGAGGTGATGTAACAGAGGATTGGATATTGGATTCAGGGTGTTCTTTTCACATGACATCAAATAAGGACTGGTTTGAAACTCTCGAGGTGAATGAGAGGGGTACAGTCTTATTGGGGAATAATGATGTTTGCAATGTGAAAGGGGTTGGTTCGGTAAGAATCAAGATGTTTGATGGAATTGAGAGGATCCTACCGGAAGTGAGATATGTTCCTCAGGTCAAGAGGAACTTGATATCTCTTGGAGTCTTAGACAAGAGTGGCCACACGTTCAGTGGGGACAATGGCATTCTGGAAGTGTCTAAGGAGTATGTGGTTGTTATGAAGGCATTCAGAAACAATGGGATTTACCATATGTCAGGTCAGACGGTTATTGGTAAGAAGTTCTGGGGAAACGCTGTGGCAACAACAGCAAGTCTCAACAACAGAAGTCCCACCACAACAAGTGAATTCAAAACTCCAAATGATAAATGGTATGGTAAGCCTGCTAATTTCATTGATTTGAAGGTCTTTGGTAGTTTAGCCTATGCCCATAAAGGTGATAAACTAGAACCAAGAGCCCTCAAATGTGCCTTCATTAGTTATCCAACCGGGGTTAAGGGGTTTAAGTTATGGTGTCGGGAATCTGGTCAAGGGAAGTGTGTTCTGAGTAGGGATGTAGTCTTTGATGAATCGAAGATGGCAAAGATGATTGGATATCAGTCTACTCAAGGAACTTCAAGTGATGGTACTCAGATTGAGGTGGAGTTTCCGCAAGAGACCACAATTGAGCAAGCTGTGACCACAGATGCTCAGGAAGAATCTGATCACAACGAAAGTTCTGAATCAGAGGAGGATCTGAGGGATTACCATTTGACCAGAGGTAGACTCAAGGGGCTAATTAAACCACCTATAAGGTTTGGATAAGCTAATATCATTTCATTTGCACTCAATGTTATTTTTGAGATAAAAGGTGAGCTAGCCACTTACCAGGAAGCAAATGGGAAGGAAAGGCGGAATTGGATTGAAGCTATGGGGAAAGAGATAGCTTCAGTGAAGAAGAATGGGACTTGTGTCTTGGTAAAGAGACCAAGTGGGAAGAAGCCGGTGAGTTGTCGATGGCTCTTCAAGAAAGAGGGAATCCCCGGGGAGAAGCCTAGGTACAAGGCTAGATCGGTTATTAGGGGATTCTCACAGGTGAAAGGGATAGATTTCAATGAAATTTTTTCACCGGTGGTTAAACATTGCTCAATCAGAATCATGTTGGCACTAGTAGCTCGGTATGACCTTGTGTTGGAACAGGTGAATGTTACAACAGCTGTCTCACATGGTGTGTATGTGAGGAAAACAGAAGGAACGGTTAGAGCTTACTTGTTGCTGTATGAGGATGACATGCTCATTGCAAGCAAGTCCAAGGAGGAGATAGATGATATCAAGGAGAAGCTGAAATCTGAGTTTGACATGGAAGATTTGGGGTCTGCCAAGATGATCTTGGGAATGCAGATGGTGAGGAACAGACGGTGTGGTCACTTGTTCCTGTCCCAACAGTCTTATGTTGTGAAGCTCTTGTTGAGATACAACATGCATCAGTCCAAGGCAGTGTCTACTCCTATGGGGAAGCATTTCAGACTCTCAAAGTCCCAAGCACCTGCAACTAATGAAGAGCATAGGTACATGTCAAAGGTGTCTTATGCTAATGCGGTTGGGAGCTTGATGTATTGCATTGTGTGCAGTCGGCCGGATTTGGCACACGCTGCAGGTGTGATCAGCAGGTTTATGGCTGATCCAGGGCAGGCACACTGGGAAGCACTCAAGTGGACTTTGAGATACATGAAGGGATCTGCTGAGATTGGATTTCTATTCAAGCGGAATGATGGAATAGAAGGTGATGCGGGGAAGTGTTTTGTGAACTCAGATTATGCTGGTAGTGTTGACACAAGGAAATCCTTAACAGGATATGTGTCCACTCTCTTTGGGACTGCAGTGAGGTGGAAGTCAGGCCTCCAATCAGTGGTAGCTTTGTCTAGGACAGAAGTTGAATACATGGCGGTGACTGAGGTAGTCGAAGAAGCTGTGTGGATGATTGGGATGGTTCAGGAGTTGAGGATTGAGCAGGAGAATGTGAATGTGTACTGTGACAACCAAAGTACAATTCATGTGTTAAGGCATCAAGTGTTGAAACACATTGATGTGAAGGTGGAGAAGGTGCATACAGCGGAGAATGCTGCGGATATGCTAACAAAGTCTTTACCGGTTTCAAAGTTCAATCACTGTATGGACTTGGTGAGCTGTTGTAGGCAGTGCTAGCTTGGTTATAAGCTAGGTGGGGCAGTGCTAGCTTGGTAAGAAGCTAGGAGGTTCTAGCTTGGTAAGAAGCTAGGTGGTGCTATCTTGGTAATAAGCTAGGAGGTGCTAGCTTGGTAAGAAGCTAGGTGGATCTAGCTTGGTAAGAAGCTAGGGTGCAGAGGGAGAGGGAAGAGAAGCCTACGTGGAGTATGAGTCAAGGTGGAGAATTGTTATTCTGTGACTCATATCCACGTGTACATGCCAAGTGGATACTTTATCTGGTGCATCAGTTAAAGTAAAGTCAAAGGATGAGCTGGAAAGTGTAAGGAGCTGTTACACTAGAAGACAGAACCCGTGAGGACCACTCTGGCAGTGGTGGACACCTGTCGAGCTCACAGTGATTTGCTTGGGGACCAAGTTGCTTTTTGCTAGGGTTTGCTGCATATATAAAGCACTTGGTGGAGAGGCTTGGAGGCTAAGGCCAAATCAAGGGGATAAGGCTTGAGGGGCTGGAAAGAGAGGAAACTCTCAAGAACAAAAGAAGAAGCTAGAGGGAAAGCAAGAAGGAAATCTTCACAGGGTTTGTGAGATTTGGGGTTGGGAAACAAGAGAGAAACAGTGAGGTATACACAGGGGAGTGTCAATACAGCTTAGGTGAAATAGCTGTTGAGAGCTTGAGTGTTATCACTATCTTGTAATCTGTAACCTTCTTGATCTAGTGGATTTTGTTCTCTCTGCACAGTGGATGTAGGCCTGTGGTAATACAGGTCGAACCACTTTAAATATTGTGTTCTTTACTGTTCTATTGCTTTCAGTTTTAGATCTGTGGTACTGTAGTTGTGTTATCTGCAACGGTGTTTTACAGTCGGTTGAGTCAACACAGTGGTATCTGTGTGTTCTTTCTTGGTTTTGATTTTCATATTTGTGTGACTTGTTATTGCTTGTGGGCCTGAATCCACAACATGCACATTATTGGGATTTTGTTTTTCGTATCAAGTACCATAAACCTCCATGGGCCAAGTTTATATGGCAACCATACATTCAATACACGGCGTCAGCCTTCATGTGGAGGCTGTTAAATGCAACCCTTCCTACAGACGAGATGCTTCAAGCTAGGGGAGTATATCTAACTTCTCAATGTGTTTGTTGTCGTCAGCGTGTTGTGGAGAACATCACTCACCTTTTCCTTAAATCGGAGATTGCAACTAATGTGCGTGTGGAATTTCTTAGCTAATATGTGGATATTTCAAGGTCTTACATGTTGGTCGTACACATGTTCAACTCTTGGACGAGCTCTTTTCGGCAGAATACTCAACATGGCATGGTGGCTTTAGGGATCCTCGTTTACAGTTGCTCGAAAATTTGGAAGGCCAGATATAAATAAATCTATGCTGAGAAGTCTTGGGAATCGGACACGTGTACACAGCGGAAAACAAAAAAATTATATGAAAAATACAATTTTATTCATATAAACACATGCCCCACAATTAAGCAATTAATTACGTACCTTAACGCTTCCAGCGAAATTTAAAAAAAGAAAAAGTATATTAATTCGATAATTAAAAACATATAGCATGCACGCAACAAATCGTAATATTCATACAAATATTTTCACGAAAAACGATCAAGTAAAACATACAAAATCAATTTCATGAAAAACATATAACGTGCAATTTAATCTAATTAAATTAAACCTTGTATCTAACGGGTCCGAAAGATTACCTCTTGAAGCGTGAGGTGAACTATCGGATTGAAGCAAACTGCCACGAAAACCAATCCGTGCAGTCGGGAGGAGCAGCGGCGACGGACGCGCTGATCAGCGGCGGCGCGTGCGGCAGTGATTCGGCGGTTGCTTCTGCATTTCGACTCATTTGTCTTCCTCCTCTCGGATTTCACCTCGTATACTGAGTTCTACTAAATATGTGGCACTAGACACGCAGAAGTTAGAATAGACGGAAGAAAAAGACAAAAGGAAAGAAGCTACCAAAGGCGATCGGCGCGTGTGGACGATTCCGGCGACAAGCGGCGGCGGTGGTGACGGGCGTGAGTGGTGAGTGGCCGTGGACTTGAGATTGAGCGGCTAGGGTTTTCAATTGTGTGTTTGTTTTTTTGCAAGACCTATAAATCTTATAGCACCCCCTGTATTATAGGTGATAAATCGAACCGGTTTATCGAAATTAATTGATTTAGCGGAAGCAACTTATAGGATCACTTTTAAAATACGAAAAATCCACACTGGCGATTTCAAAACCATATTTGAAACATTTAGAATCCTAGAAATTTTCGCAACACTTCTTTGAAAAGCTTTAGTCGATTTAGTTCTCCCTTTTTTTTTCTTTTTTTTTTTTTTTTGAGAAGGAGTTTATTCGAGTGCTACACTATCGTAAAACGTAGGTTCGAAATAAAAATCAGAGTTTATAAATATTTTGGCGACGAACGATAAAAGCACGGTATAAACGAACTATTCATAAATATAAACGGATCAATATATTATAAGGTTCAAAATAGGATCCGTTACCGATTAAAGTCCCATACTTTAAAGACGAGTACGATAGTAAACAAAAACGAAAGTTACTTTATATTACATCACCAAAATAGTACTTAGCCACACTTATAGAACCCTCGTTCGAACTTCCAAAAACTCCGGGCAAGACTTCGATCCACTACTAGGTCCATTCCGGGGGAGGGTTACCACTAGCACTACCTGCAATTAGAAAATATCTATATGAGCTATTAAGCTCAGTAAGAAATTCGAGGAATTACCGAGGGTTGAAAATAGGTTATACATATACATAGTATATATAACATTCCGGTCACCTTCACCGAGTCATAGAAACATCAAACAAGAATCGAGTCACAAAAACACTAAAACATATAAGTCACAAATATGCTCATGAATGCAATCCGTGTAAAAAATAAATTTTCCATTTATCAGATCCGTGAAAGATTAATTTCTATATTCGGATAATAAACCGTTTCGAGCCCGTCTATGGATCCAACATCACTCATATCACTCGTATCACTCCTCTCAACCCTAGTTGGATACCGGCCCACCGTATCCGATTCGTTTATTACCCAAATATTCCATTAATCTTTCAATTTTGTCAAAAGCAAATGCATGTCATGGAATGACTACAAATTATGTAAAAGTCATTTAAACTTCACAAATATCAATCAAGTGAGTAACAACCCCAATCAAATAAAATTATCAACTACTTAATTACACAATTAACCAACACATATATCATCACCACACACACACACACTGCCCACAAACACACACGTACACACACATCACACATATGCATATTTATGCCATGCAACCATAAACATGCATAATAAATAGCACAATCATGCCTTTAAAGTAAAGACACTTTTATTCCTCATTTAATTAGTTTCTCACCACTTTTACTCATTGATTTCACCTCAATAAATTCCAGCAGCCTCATAAATATGTTTCTGCCACAAATCCATGTTCATAATCCCATGTCTTATAATTTAAATCACACAATTCCAAGACATAGCACTTAAAGCACAAGAACTTCATAATTAGCACCTAAACCTTTAAAATTCGAAATAATAGTAAAAGATTTTTAAAAATTCTCAAATTTAATCCTAAGACTTCTAATTATATAAATTTCGAGATTCTGAAATTATTTTACAGATTTATAAATTTTCGAATTTTTTATAATAAAAATAGCTAAATATCTCATTTCTTTACCAAAAATGATTTTGCTTTCAAATTTTCAAAAAATAGTTAAAAACCCTTAAATAAAATTATTTATTACCCTAGATCTACTTGAAATAACTGTTAAAAACTTGTTCAAAGCTGGAAGTTTCGGAAAATTGCAGTTTAGCCCTTAAACATTTTAGATTTGTACATGCAAGCCACTAGAAATGAAAATCTCTATTTTTCTTGTAAAAATCTTTGAAATTTCGAAATCTTAAAATATTTAGTCAAGAAATGATAGTACTTACAGATTTTAAGCATAGATTAAACATGCAAGAAGAGGAGATTAAAGATTAACACAAAATTTTCATTTTTCCCCCAAAATCCCTAACTTTCAAAATACTTAGAAGTCTTTTAGTTAATCTTGAAAAATCTTTTAAAATAATATGATATCTTCTAATTGCAGCAAGAAACTCGAAATTTCTTACCTAAATCACCAAAAGGAAAATGAAGAACAAGCAAAATAGAGAGACTTCAAGGGTTGATGCCAAACTCGAGCCAAGCCACTTTTATGGTGAAAGATATAGTGTGTGCTTCCAAAATGGATGTGTTGTTTTCTCCGGTGAATGGACAAGTAGTTTTTATGGTGTTCTTTGCATACTCTAGAGCCATGGTTAAATAGATGATTTTCATATAAATACGTAAATCATATATAAGGAAAAAATAGAGACACTCTTTGTAAGGAAAAAATAGAAGAGTGTCTCTTCAAATCTCTTGAGTGTGGATTAAGAGAAATGATTAGAAAATGCCAAGTGTTAAGTCATGCAATATTTACTAATTTTATTTATTTATTTTAAACACACCCTTTACTCACACACACACTTCATCCGATGCATCACGTATGTATGTGTGCATGTACACATAGTAGGCATAGAAAATGCAAATTTATTTAATTAAGAAATTAAATACGTAAATCATATATATTTCACGTAATCACAAAATCACATATTTATTAAACACATAATAAAGCAACCAATTAAATATAGCACGTCCAAGTATCTAGACATTTATGCAAGTTATCAATTTAATTCACGTAAAAATTTTCGAGGAAAATCTAAGTTCGTAGTTTGGGGTTTTGAAAGTATGGGGTATTACAAATCTTGTATTTATAGTGTCTTGTATAAAAGCCCTAACGGGCTTAAGTTGGACCGGGCCCAAGATCTTAAGTTCGTTAGTCTTTATTCGGTCGTTTCTCACAACTCAATGATTGAAAATTATAACGATTATATTTTCTGAATCATTGAAATGTCCTCGTCATTACGAGTGCCAATTCTCGATTTCGAATTTCTAAAAGTGGAAACCCTAATTCAGTGGACCTTCTAAATTTGGAAACTTCCCGATTTAGAAAGTTCACTAAGATGTTCGCCTAGTTCTTTTCCTTTTCTTATTCTCATTCATAATTCCAAATTACGAATGTTGGACTCAATCATATTGACTTCCAATTATGCGAAGATTAAACATTTTTATCTTTGACCGTTTATTCAAAGAACTCGAGTGCACGAGCAGTGTGACCCTCGACGGTTCATATGTAAGCTAGCCGTGGGTCCACAACTCTTTGTGGTTTAAACTCGTCCCTAGAGTTATGATGAAGATGAAGCTCGTTTCAACTTAATCACCCAAAGAATCAAGATTGGCGTTTAGCAACTATGCGTCATGATCCCCCAGATACAAAGGAAGTGCCTGCAAGAACCTTTTGATATAGTTAATGTACAGTACGATACCTTCGATTCATATGTCCAGATTGAACTAGAGGCATTGGTTCATCAAGACCTCCTTAGTAGTTCAATAACTGTGCGATCGTTCTAAGTGTTGCAATCAGTACGTGCATGGCTTAGAGAATCGAATTCCCTAATCATCACTTAGTCAGCTTTGGCCGGAGACTTAAAGATTACAAACTATGAGAACACACAGGAAATCCAAGACTGTTCTAGCAATCGAATCGCCGACTACAATACAGACCTCCCACTAGATTTCAGACTGCACGAACACTGGCCCTTGGGGTGGTCCTCGGTGGAACTCAGGGACATGTCACGATACAGCTGGTCCTCTAGTGAAGTCACGGTGATGTTTAGGTCCTAAGGACTAATGGTGTATAACTATACCATAGAGATCTCAAATCGATTATTGAGAACCACTTAGAGATATCTAGGGTGAGGGAGTTCGGTGAACTCGTCCACTTACGAGCACCCACTTATGCATGCCGATATCAAAATACCGTTTACTGATGAGACGCAGTACACATACACTAAGTGCTAGTCTCTTAATGGGAAAGGCCGATATCCTCATTGGTGGCGTAACCCTTCGACTAGGAACACATTTAACAGTTGTAATAATCCAGTAAATATCTCACAATCCTAAAAGATCAATTACAAGCTTGTAATAACTGTAAGGACTATATCTATGTTTGAACAAGGGACAAAGATATAGAATGCCAAGGTGTTTTATCATTAATTTGAAAAAGGATAATTTATTACAAGAATAAATTGAAAGACCACAACCACAAGTTGGCTTGTTGGTCACCTACTCTAACAATATCCCACTTGACCTAAAGCCAACTACCCATAAATCGTAATCCCATCGGCTCTCGATGTTTCTCATGGACCGACCTTGGTAAAGGCTTCGTGAAGGGTCTGCAACGTTCTCTTTCGAGGTGACTCGTTCTATTTTGACTTCACATCTACCAATGATCTCTCGGATCACATGATACTTACTTAGAATATGCTTGGACTTCTGATGAGATCTCGGCTCCTTAGCTTGCGCCATGGCTCCGGTGTTATCACAGTACAACGGTACTGGATCATTAGCATTAAGAATGACACCCAACTCTTGGATGAATTTCCTTATCCAAGTCCCTTCTTTTGAAGCTTCAGACACTACAATATATTCAGCTTCGGTAGTGGAATCAGCCATCATGCTTTGCTTGGAACTCTTCCAACACACGGCACCACCATTAAGCGTGAATATAAATCCCGAGTTCAACTTTGAGTCATCCACATCCGATTGAAAACTAGAGTCGGTAAAGCCCTCTAATTTCAACTCGCCACCCCCATAGAACAAAAATATATCCTTAGTTCTTCGTAAGTACTTGAGGATATCTTTCACAGCCTTCTAGTGAGCTGGACCGGGGTTAGACTGATATCTGCTTGTGACACTCACAACATACGCAATATCGGGTCTAGTTATAGCATGCCATACATTATGCTTCCTATGGCAGAAACATAAGGCGCCCTTTTCATCTCATCGATTTTACTAGGTGTCTGAGGACAGATGGATTTCGAGAGACGAACCCCATGGGACATTGGCAAGAATCCCTTCTTGGATTCTTCCATGCTAAACTGTTTCATAACGGTGTCTATGTACAGGCTTTGAGATAAGCCAAACATCTTTCTTTCTCTATCTCTATAGATGCATATTCTCAATACGTAAGATGCTTCCCCCAAATCCTTCATTGAGAAACGTGTGGACAACCAAGCTTTTGTCTGTTGCAACATTCCTACGTCATTCCTAATGAGTAGAATGTCATCGACATAGAGCACCAAAAGTATCACTGCCCTCCCACTAACCTTCTTGTATACACAAGGTTCCTCCGGGTTCTTCTCAAAATCAAACTCTTTGATAGTTGAGTCGAATATAATGTTCTAACTACGGGATGCTTGTTTCAATCCATAAATGGATCGCTGGAGTTTGCAAACCTTTTGCTCACTTACAGAAGATATGAAGCCTTTCGGTTGCGCCATGTAAATTTCTTCCTCAATGTATCCATTAAGGAAAGCGATCTTCACATCCATTTTCCATATCTCGTAGTCGTATCACGCAGCTATGGCCAACAAAATCCTAATGGACTTCAGCATCGCAACTAGTGAAAAGGTTTCCTCATAGTCAACACCTTGCCTTTGAGTATATCCTTTTGCCACCAATCTAGATTTAAAGGCCAATACCTTTCCATCCACTCCAATTTTCTTCTTACAGACCCACTTGCAGCCTATGGGAACTATTCCCTTAGGTGGATCTACCAAGGTCCACACCTTGTTGGAGTACATGGAGTCCATTTCGTATTTCATTGCAGTTAGCCAATGTCCCATGTCCGCATCCGATACGGCCTCATTGCATGTTCTTGGATCTTGTCCAAGTTCAACATGATCTTCATCATTTTTTAGGAGGAATAACCTATCAAGCATTTTCCGAACTCTTTCGGATCTAAGTCTTGAATGTTCAGGAGGTATATTAGTGGATTGTTGTATTGGATCGATTAATTGTTCTTTTGCTTTAACTTCACTTTGTGGTTCTTGAACTACTTCAAGTTCTATCATGGTGCCTTTTCTATCTGATAGAAACCACCTTTCTAGAAATGTGGCATTTCTCAAAACAAACGTCTTTGCTTCCTTGACATAATAGAATTCATATCCCATTAAGTCCTTGGGATACCCCACAAAGTAGCATAAGTCGGATTTACTATCCAACTTATCACCCACTAGTCACTTCACATAAGCGGGACAACCCCATATCCTAATAGGTTTGATGTTGGGCTTCCGGGAATGCCAAAGTTCGTACGGTGTGGATTTAACTGCTTTGGTGTTAACTCTATTCAACAAATATGCGGCAGTGCGAAGTGCCTTACCCCACAAGTATGCCGATAAGTTGGTGAACCACATCATAGATCGAACCATGTCTAAGAAGGTTCTATTCCGACGTTCGGAAACTCCATTTAGTTGAGGAGTTCCACGTGGAGTCCATTGAGATTGTATTCCATTCTCATTTAGAAAGTCAATGAACTCGATGCTCAAGTATTCTCCACCACGATCGGGTCGTAGTTTCTTAATACTTCGTCCGAGTTGTTTCTCTACCTCGTGTCTAAAATCTTTGAACTTTTCAAATGTTTCAGACTTGTACTTCATCAAGTACACGTACCCATACCTAGATTAATCATCGGTAAAGGTAGCGAAGTAGTTGTAACAACCCTTCGCACTAACACTTAGTGGACCACATACGTCTGTATGGATCAAATCCAAAAGACCTTCGGCCCGCTCCATTTGCCCTTTGTAGGGTGACTTGGTCATTTTCTCTTTAAGGCAGAATTCACAAGTTTGTAGTGATTTCACGTCGTCCAAAGTGAACAATTCTTCAATAACAAAATCGTTCATCCTGCTTAAGGAGACGTGACCTAATCTAGTGTGCCAAAGTTGTGTGGGGTTTTGATCTATCTCCTTACGTTTTGCTAATATATATAACATTAATAGGTATTTCACTTGGATTTAGGTCATATAAATTGTTTAATAGTCGTCCCTTGAAAATCACATTTTCATTCTTTTGTATAATGCAAATCGAATTTCCAAAAACAAAAGTAAAACCTTCAATATCCAAAACATGAATAGATATAAGGTTTCTAATGAGAGACGAAACAAATATAAAATTGTTCCAAACAATAGGAAAACTAGTTCATTTACTCGTCCAAGGGAGGATCAAGTTTGTTCATGTTAAAGTTCACTATGAACGATTCATAGGAACTAGGAAGAGACAACATGATCAAATCCAACGAGAGCTTGGCAGGGAGGGTGACGTCAAGGTTCACTAGCTTCTCAAGGAGAATGATCATCTTGAGACAGTGCTCACGGACCGAAGTCCCTTCGCGCAGCCTCGCAGTGGTCAACTCCTTGGTAGCAGCGTACCTCGACGCCCTAATACTCTCACTATACATGCTATCAAGATGAGTCTTGATGTCGAAAGCCTGTAAGTGAGACTTATATTTCTTCGCAAGCGCGGGCTCCATGGCGTCTATCATGTAGTACCTAGCATGAGTGTCGACTTTCTTCCATGCTTCATAAGTTACCTTTTCAGCATCGGTCGCAGTGTCGGGTATAGTGGCAGGAAGTCTCTCATTAAAGACATAGAGACGCCCCTCAACGGTGAGCACAAGTTTTAGACCACGTAACCAATCTAGGTAATTAGGGCCATTGAGTTTTTGGTCGAGGATTGATAGTATGGGATTCTTAGACATGGTTATCTGAGAGGTTAGAGAAGAGGATTATTAGAGATTCGTATTAAATGATTTTACAATTAAATATTTGGACTTTTGTTATTTCATTGTTCTCCCACTAATTTTACCGAGTTCCACTTCCCTCTAGTAGACAAATGAGAAAACGGATTTTTCTTTAATGGGCTTTAGGTCCAAAAGACAAATATAACCTGTAGTTAATCCAGCCCGATTATATTTGCCCAAAGGTAGATCACAATCAATCATATCATTTATATGACCCTAAAGTAGTTTTCCTCACACTTGATAATGACCTAAGTTAATCTCGCGAATTCAAAATTTTCGTGTGTCAAGTCTAACCTACCAATCAAAGATGCTCATAGAACTTAATTATACCAAACTAATGCAGTCCCTAGTTAATCTAGCCGACCACGTTAATCCAGCATAACCTTTTCTATGGCTACCTTCAATGTTATGTCAATTGAATTACAACTTACCCCACTATAGTACCCCCCGTTAACACGGGTTACTGCACTATTGCAAGGGACTACACATAATTCAACCGTTGGTAGAAGGAAAAAAAAATTCAACAGATTGGTTTTCCTTTATAGCTTGAAATAATTCTTAATTAAATTAAGAATGAGGGACTTTTAGAAAAAGTTATATCTCATCAGAAGGTTTGGATTGGTTAATGTGATTCCTATATCTATATTCTCTAAACGTATATGGAAACGCATATTGTCCTAAGAGTAACATACGACCTAACTATATAATTAATTACATTAATTAATTATTGGGTTTTTCAAAATAATTATAGGACCTCAACTAGCATAAACTAATCAAATGATGTTGAGGTACTAGTAATTAAGTTAAAGTATAATCAATATTATATGTGTGTTCTATTAATTAAGATCAATTTAACAATTTAAATTAATTAATTAATCTAACACCTATTTACTAAAATAGTCGATTGTTGAGTTATCTAATTGGGTTTAATTGAAAATAATTTTCCAAAAATTAAAATCAATTTGTTTTATGTTTAATTTTAGAAATCTGAAATATTTTTTTTTTTTTCCTAGTGAACCGGTTCGGCCGACCGGTCTGACCGGTTCGGACCGAAACGGTCCGGTTATGACCTGTCCAGTTGGCTGAATTAGTGGGTTGGGTCAGTCAGACCGAGAACCGGTCTAACTGTCCCGAATCCACGTCGATTCGGTCAGTTAGATCGAACAGAACCATCGAACCGGCCGGTTCGATCCGAACAAAATTAAAAACGGCAATTTTAATTAATTTCAGATCCGATTTTCCAATTTAAAACAATTTTAAAGCTCGAAAAAATTCAAAAAATATTTCCAAAATATTTTAAACTTTCGAAAACACCCAATTAAATAATTCAACAATCACAATTTTAATAAATCGAACATGTATCAAAATTAAGCATATCACATTAAAACGCAATTAATTGCGCAACAAGCTCTGATACCACTGTTGGGAATCAAGCACGTGTACGCAGCGGAAAACAAAAGTTTTATATGAAAAACACGATTTTATTCATATAAACACATGCCCGACAATTAAGTAATTAATTACGTACCTTAACGCTACCAGTGAAATTTAAAAAAACAACATGCATATTAATTCGATAATTAAAAACACATAGCAAGCTCGCAACGAATCGTAATGTTCATACAAATATTTTCACCAAATCTTAAGGACTAATTGTGTACAACTATATAGAGATCTCTACTCGATTATTGATAACCACTTCGAGATTTTTAGGGTGAGGGAGTTCAGTGAACTCGCCAACTTACGAGCACCCACTTATGCATGCCGATACCACAATACCGTTTACTGATGAGACTCAGTACACATACACTAAGTGCTAGTCTCTTAATGGGAAAGGCCGATATCCTCATTGGTGGCGTAACTCTTCTACTAGGAACACATTTAACAGTTATAATACTTAAGTAAATATCCCAGGATCCTAAAAGATCAATTACAAGTACTTGTAATAACTGTAAGGACTATATCTATGTTTGAACAAGGGACAAAGATATTGAATGCCAAGGTGTTTTATCATTAATACGAAAAAGGATAATTTATTACAAGAATAAATGGAAAGAGACCACAACCCCAAGTTGGCTTGTTGATCACCTACTCTAACAAGAAGAGAATGCATGCTCGTACTATCATCTCGAAGATGCAGCAGTTCACAAGGTTTGTATCCAGCAGGGCAAATGGGTTCGCTAGGAACCTCTAGACGCCGACTTTTTTAATCTAAATGTAGATGGTTCTCAGAAGAACAATGGAAGTAGTGGGGGAGGGATTCTTCGCAACTATAAAGGAGCTATGTGTAGAGTCTTTTCCAATTACTATGTCAATCACACGCTACTCTTTGCGGAGGCACAAGCTGTTCTTGATGGTCTTCTTATATCCAAAACCATGAAAATTCAGAAAGTTTAGATTGAGACAGATTCTAAATTGGTTGCGAAGATGATAAATGGTAACATCGCATGTGATTGAGAAGTTAGGTATATGGTTACTCAATGCAGATTAATGCTTCATCAAGATTGGAAAGTATTTCATGTCTTCAGGGAGAAAATAGTGTAGCGGATAAACTGGCAAAGATCGCCTACGAGCATCACAGTGGTAACAATTGGACTAGTCATACTTGTATAGACGCTAGGGTGCTTCATTGTATCTTAATGGATAGACTAGGTCTATACAAATTTCGTAGAAAACAACTTTAGGGGTACTCTTTCCTTGTTTGGCAAACAAGGTTTTAATGAGGCCCCATTGTAATCTTTACATTATCAATTTTGCTCTTTTCTTACCAAAAAAAAAAAAAAGAAAATTCAATAAAAGAGATTCTTGTACTAGAATTGGTTCGCAAAACACCCAAAATCTTTTAAAGGATTCAAAAGGTAAGAACTGTTGGATTCTTGCTCATCAAGTACGCACCAGTATACTCTTTTCTCTATCCCCCTCTTCTTGTGTTCGGCTATATATGCATATATTTACTATGATGTTTGATGTTTGAAGTTCTATGATAAATGATTTATGATGTGAAAGTGACGACGAATATAGCTTTGCATGTGAAATAATGTAAACATTGATTTATGAATGATGTATGGTTCAAAAAGGAAAACAAAATATGAACATTTGATTGTGATATTGGAATTAGAAATTTATTGAGAAATAACTTTGAACATATTTAATTTCATATTTGAACCTTGACATGTTGAAATATAGTAGTAGAACTTGGGAATTTAAAATTGAGGATTAATTGTGAAATTGAATGTTTAAATGTTTAATTTTTGGTTTATGCGAATATGTGATTGAATGATCGAGTTGATGACCGACATATATAAAGAGTAAAATGATGATTTGATTGTTATATATGTATATACTAGACCTATGTGATCTTAAGGAAACTTCGATCCACGGTTTTTGCAAACATACGCAGTCGAAGAAAGTACTTGTCCCATGGTTTATTTATAATCTCTATATGTTATATATGAATATATGTATCTGTGTGTACACATATATCGACCTACGTGGTTGTAAGTGTACTTTCTTCGGGTCGAGGAAGTTTACGATCCATGGTGTATGATATATGAGTAATAAGATATGCGGCTAAAAAAATCAAGAACAAGATTATTTGTAATGTGTTTCTTAATGTAGGTAATTCGAGTACCGACGAAGACGAGTAGTATTGGAGCCGATTCGGGGAAGTCGAATGATTGGGTCAGTGAAACCGATGTGTATTTAAGCATCCTTACTATTGTTATAATGGTTTCATTCACTACATCAGAAATAGTTATTCATAGCGTTTAGAAAACGCTATTACAGGCTTTGATAGCATTTATATAAACGCTGTCTCTGGCCGGGCTATCTTAGGTCGAGACTTTTTCATAGCATTTGTTACACGCTATTATATGTTAAACTACAATAGCGTTTCATGCTCGCTGTAGTAGAGGTTTCTATATCTTTCCTTGAACGCTATCATAGGAATATAATTGCGGTGATATTATGCTATCAAATATACATATATGCAATAGCATTTATTATGTGCTATTGTTAGTCTTTACATCGCACTATGAAAATGCTATTATTTCCTTACAATAGCGTTTTATACATACAATTGGCTGGGCTTTCTATAGCATTTTTAAACTTTGTACATTACAAATACATTTAGGAGCCTTTTCATGTAGCTATATACTCAAATTCACATTAATGTGGCAGGTCTTCTATAACCTATGTAAAAGACAATTTCAACGAACATTTATTATTAATATAAAATCAAAAGAGTCACACTATTCTGGAATATCAAGTGGTTGAAATAAAAAAATGTCATTAGCAACACCTGAACGAAATGTAAGAAACAAAACAAACTAGCTATCTTCTAGCGTTCATATTAGAAAAAGAAGAAGAAAAAAAGATGTATGCGACAATGTCTCAACGAAAAATCGGTGTTAGGTATGTATGCGACAATGTCTCAACGAAAAATCGGGTGTTAGGTAAAAGGGATAATTCATGACTGCATCAACTCTTTGTGTTCTAATTCATATTGATATCCATGCCATCCTTCACCTGTTAACAAAGAACAAAATTACAAAAAGAGCAAAAATAATTAAATGACTTGAGATATAAACAAGAACGACTATAATATATTAGAAGATGAATACAACTGATTTTTATGTCACTTTGCTTACCGAGCTCTAAATCATAATGACTTTGTTTGTTGGCCATGCTACTGTAGTACGGATAGCATCTTCAATAAATTCCATCTCAGATGTACTTCTCCAAAGAGATGCAATTGGAACTTTTACAGTATCTACCCAAATTCTCACATCATTAGGACCCAAAGAAACAAAATGAACTAACTCATTTGGATCACTTGATGACCATCGCCCTTCTACAACTACTTGACCAGATTCTAACATCTAATAACTTGCACTTTTTGTTCAAATTGTTACTGTTCACACTCTGAAAAATCAAATATGAAAATATTAAAAACAGAGGATAAATTTTAAATAATTAATAATTGATAATGTATATAAATATAAATTTACGAGAGGAGATGAAAATATTATTGTCTTCTTGACTTTCAGGTGACTTATCCAAGAATACTTTATCGGCAGGCCAAGCTATGGTAGAATTAACTGCATCCTCAATGAATATCAAATTAGATGTAGGACGCCATAAAAAGCTTTAGGAATTCTTGAAATTTCTATACCAAATATCATAGCATTGGGTCCAAGAGGGATATTGTTGACCAATGCATTTGGATCACTCGAATACTGAAAACCTTCGGCAACTATTTCATTTTTTCCACTCCAGTCGAACAAAATGCATTTGGTCCTCGAATTAATCTATCAACAAGAAATTTATATTACACAACTTATACTTGTTAAACTAACAAATTAATTTTGAATTACATTATTCAAAGATATAATAAATGAAAATTGTTATCTTACTGAAGGAATATGTTGTCATGTCTCTCAGAATGTTGCTCCATTTGTAAAATAACTCGATCATCAGGCCAAGCAATTGTTTCACCTTGAGCTTGATTAATGCAAGTCATTGTAGATGTAGGCCGCCATACAAAAATATCTGGTGTTTTTGGGTACCAACCAAAACTTTCTATGCATTAGGTCCTAAAGAAATATGATTGACAAACTCTTTTGGATCATCTGATATCAAACGTCCTTCAGCAACAATATCTTCAGTTCCAGTCCAATCTAATAATTTGCAATTATTTATTGACTCGGTGTCAACAACCTGTAATAGTTGTGAGGATAACATGAAAGACATTCTCCAAAGTATACAAACAAAATTAGTCAATGCTCTATTTGCACCTTATAATAATTACAGAATATATAAACATGGAAGGCAAGATGCTAGAGAAAAGAAAATAAATAAAGATGAAAAAAGAATGAATGTGGCAGTCAAAAATTCTTGACAAAAATTAACATTATGCATATATAAATGAAAAACAGAATCAACCCTATTTTAACTATTTAATGCACAAAGTTAGAAGCTTAATGTAAGTAACTGACAAACAACATATAGTAGCCCAACATATGGTTTCATTTATCCAGTGATAAATTAAGAAACAAATTAAGAACCATGAGCTTAAGTATACGACTGGCAATTTAAACAAACATAATTCAAATCTTACATGTATTAGCTAGAATAGAACATAACCAAACTAAGAACACTCTCATAAGAAATGAATGTGTAAGGAAATATGACATACCTATAGCGTAAAATTAATAACAAAAAATAAAATATTGAGTAATACAATCACATGAACAATAATTAAATTTAAAAACAGACTTACATTCAAAGGTATTTTCACCATGTTTGCACTTTATTGAATCTAATAAAACAATTTTAGGTTTTGTAAATAAATAAGTAAAATAAAAGAATATTGTAAAGTTTACTATAGGTAACAGTAACTTGCTTTATCTTTCACAACCGAATTGACTATGTTCTCCAAATATTTTATTCTGTCTTCCATCTTTGCCACATAATTGCCCTTGGTTTGAAATAGTGTCATTTTGCTCATGGTCATCTCTCTTCCCATTCCTCTCAACCATCCACATTTATCTTGTCCTAAAACTTTGGTAAGGGAGTGTTCTCTCACATTAGTTGTTGATGAGGATGGTGAATCAACTTCAAATTTGTTGATCTTCTCATATTTGCAATCATGTATATATTATATCGATTATTAAGAAAATTTAAATTAAAATCACAATTTTTCTTAGAAGTATGTAGTATAAAATGATTGTCTTACTATAGTTTCCAAAACTGTTGTGTTCACTGGTTCACTATTTTTTCTGGTACGTGATCTAATCCAAACATTAACTCTTAACACAGAAGAATGGACATCACTATTCTTTTTCTTTAAGAATAAAAGATAGACATCAATGAAAAAACATATTAACATATTTAATAAGATATGGGTAAAGTCAACATGTACATGACTCACAAGGTCTGTAGCAATATCTTTCATTTTGGTGGGACCCCTAGTTTTTTTAGAGTGTGTCATGTCTGTTATTGAATCTGGTGAACCGAGTGATGTTGATGCATTTTCTTGGTTCCATTTTTTAATGAAATTTGAGTATGTTTTGTCATGAGGACCATGATTATCTTCGCCGGGGATTGATGTATCTCCACATGTCTCTAGGTTGACTTGTACGTCTCTACCTCTAGTATTAGAAAAATTAGGAATCTGCTTCATTCTCCCAGTACACTTTCTTTTGTTAGAAGACATGTTCTTGCCAGCAACAACCATTTTGGGTTACCTATTTAACAATAGTAAATGTATAACTATTAATGAACAAGTAATATTGTTAGATACACAAAAACAATCTAATACAGTAACCTACCATGCTCATAAGTATGTAAACAATTTCCCCATGCACATGATCCAACCAACTGATCCAATAATAACTACTCACTTCTTATTTTATATTACTTCATAACATATCTTTTTAACCAATGAAAATAACATAAATCAAGCCTAAAAACAAAAAAACATAGTTAACATGAAAACATATAAAATAAAAAGAATACTCAACAACTTGCGTAAGTCAACGTTAAAGTAGTAGCATCGTTTTTGCAGTAAAAATATGTACAATAAGCAAAAGAAAGATAAAAAGAAAGTTGGTTTAGTAATAACTAAATAACAAGCTATACAAGTATACTCTCACAATCTTCCCTAATATGTCTAACTTCATTATTGGACTCATTGGTATCAATGTCTGTTGCTAATGGCACTGAAGCAATATATGTATCTTCATCACCTACATCACTTGCTTCTAGGTCATGGAAGCCTCTTAATGGTGCCCTTAACACAGCGTACCAATTAGAAGAATCAGATTCTCTTGCATAAAATACTTGTTTGCTTAAGATGCTAGGATATATAGATCTCTTGCAAATGATGTTTGATTTTGGTGAAGGTTTACAAGGATAAATCCATCTTCAGCTTTAACACCATTACCTTTGACCGCCCAATTACACATAAATAATGGAACATAAAATATGTGATAGTCTAGCAATATTATATCCGTCAATATCCCATAACATGTGACCAAATCAGGGACTTGCGAAATATCTTTTGTGCTAGCCCTACACATGCTAGTAGCCTCATAAATCAACTCATTATTTTGGGTTTCTCGATGAACATCTTTTATGTGAAATCGCTTCCCATTCATAATATATCCAGTATAAGACAACATATTTTACCGTGGACCATATGCAATCCATTTCAATGTATCTGAGTGATTATTTGAAGTAATAGAAATTTGTTTAAGAATAAAATATTTAATATATATATATATATATATATATATATATATATATAAGTACCAAATAATTAAGTGAAATAAATTTACAAATTGACAATTTTCATTTTACCTTATCTTTTATCCATTCTGCAAATTTGTCAGTATGCCTATTCCAAAGCAATGTTACATCTTTTCTTAGACGAATGTTTGATTCTTTTAACTCCGTCAAATGCATGCTATTGAAACATATATTAATTACTCGAAAACTTTATATTGTACAAGATTAAAATTAAAATTTACTTACTCTAGATATGAATCCACCACATATGTATTCATTAGTACAGCAAGATGTGCAATTCTTTTCTCCCTATCACTTAGTGTGACTGATGTTGCTCGAGAAATTGGACGGCATTCGAGTATTACTTCACTAGGATGATCATTATTACGAATTTCTTTTTCTTCCACTCTTATTGATGTTTGTAGAAAATCACTACATAATCTCATACACTCCTTTGCAAGATATGATTCAGCTATACATCCCTCTGGTCGTGCATGATTCCTTACGTAGTCTTTAAGTATTTTCATATATCTTAACAAGAAATTATTTGTAAGATAGTGTATACAATGCTTGTACTAGAATCAGAGAGAATAATTATTACCTCTCAAATGGATACATCCATCAAAATTGTACTGGTCCGCATAATCGAGCTTCTCGTCCTAGATGAACTGTTAATGGATCATGATATCAAAAACTGAGGGTGGAAAATATCTTTCAAGCATGCATAAAGTTTCAATGACCTCTTCCTCTAGGACTGCAATTTTCTCTGTATCAGCTACACGTGGTCAGTATCTTCATTATCCGCATCATCATTGTCCTCACCGTCACCATCACCATCATCCTTAGTAATCTCAGTTTTTTTTGTCTTGACATTTTTTCCTTTTCCAGAATCATTAGAAAAATTTCTAAGAACAACACATATATTTCGACCTATCATGATTCTTGGTTTTCTGCCATGCCCCACATTATTATCAAACCAAGCCTTTTTTTCACGATATGAATGTGCAGGTGGCAGATATTTTCGATGACCCATGTATGCAAATTTTCTATTATTTGATAACCATTTGTGATCTGTACATTTTCCACAAAGAGGGCATGCTTTTTTACCCTTTGTACAACATTCAGAAAGATTACCGTATGCTAGAAAATCACTTATGGTCCACAAAAAAAATGCTCTAAGGTTTAAAATACTGTTACTAAATGCATCACAAGCTTGAACTCAATTGTGTCGCAATAGTTGTAAATCTTCTATGAGTGGCTGCATGTACACATCTATGTCATTACCAGGTTTTTTTTTTTTTTTCAAAAACCACCCTTGTGTAAACTCTAATTGCTGAAAAACCCCTTGTGTTAAAAAAATTAGCACGGACCCCGCTATAAAAGTTAGTCAAAGACAATAAGATCCCTAATGGCTTATCGTGTTCTGCACGCGCGGATTATGCGGCTGGGGGTGCATGTTCTAACTTGAAAAGACCTTAATACTCTTAAAATCAAAAAATTGAAATTACATATTAACCCCAAAATTTTCATTACACCAAAATGAAAGTTTCAGAATTATCAATTCAGTCCTTCGCGATTTCAAAACGCCCTCTCCCCAAATTAACTCATTCCCGTTTAAACTCTCCACCATTTTCACGCACAACCCACACAAATGCTGCCACGATGGCGCCCCTTACCCGGAAATTGACCAAATGATACATTTTTCCGCACGCTTTTCCGACAGTTTTTTTTCCGGCGGAATTTCTTCTTAGACAGATCACTCCCTCTTCATGTTTTTCTCCAGCAAAAAACCAACCAACATTCAAAGCTTGAAGCTCTTTTCTACATCAAACCAAATTAAGGGAAGGGCTGGAAATTTGAAAGCTGAGCTTTAAGCTTTTTCCTGAAATTTCAGAACGAAAATTCCAACTGAAATTTTCAAAAATTTTACCCAGAAAACCTTTTTTTTCCCTTGCAGCACACCATCCCGATACACTCTTTTCTTCTCACGATATTCTGCTCCTCTTCTTACGATATTCTGCTCCAAATGGGTTGACCTCGGTGAAGATGGTGACACACAAAAGATAATTGATTGGGAAGAGAAGGTCAGGGTGGGGTACAATACTGAATGGGAAAATCTCGAACGACACTGTTGGAGTTTGATTGCTCCGGCGAGGGCACCATTTTGTTCTCCGACGATTGAGTCGGTGTTTTACCGATAACGAACTTGCGAGATACATTTGGGGCGATGGAAGAGATGGTTGGAAGAAGAAGGTATTTAATTAATGAATTCAAATTTATTTATGTAAATTAAAAACAAATTGGTGTTTTGGGCATATTTGTGTTTTATGTATTAGGGGTATTACAGTCATTTTAGCTAAGTCAACAGTCAAATGGCGAATAAGGGGCGATTTTCTATACCAAACAGAACATAAAAGGGGATCTTTGCTTATTTTTATAACACATGGGGGGTTTTTGGCAATTAAAAATAACACGGGGGGTTTGGTGCTATTAACTCGTCATTACCAGGCTGCTTTGGGCCTGGAATAAGTCGTGTCAGCATTATATTCTCTTTATTCATGCATAGTGTCGGGGGCAAGTTGTATGTAACCAACATTACTGGCCAACAACTGTATCTGGAGCTTAACATCGAAAAGGGATTGAAACCATCAGTAGACAAACCAAGTCTAAGATCTCTTGGATCAGCTGCAAACGGTTTCCACTTATCATTTACCAAGTCCCATGTTACAGAATCAACAGGGTGATGCATTTTTCCATCACTACTTTTATTACTAAAATGCCACCTTAGAGATTTAGCCATTTGTTCAGACCTGAACATCCTTTTGAATCTGGAAATAATAGGAAAATATCTCAAAATTTTAACTGGAATCCCTTTTCTTGTCTCTTCAGTCCTTTTGTTAATCTTCCATCTCGAAACACCACATTTCGGACAGTTATCCAAGTCCTTGTACTCGTTTTTAAATAAACAATAATCATTCACACAAGCATGAATTTTTTCATAACCAATCTCAAATGTTTTGAGAAATTTCTTCAATGAGTACAATGACTTCTCAAGAACATTATTCTCAGGAAGCATATCTCCTAGAATATTAAGTAGTTCATCGAAACTCTTATCAGACCGCCTACTTCGAGTTTTAAGCTGAAGTAAAGCTACGTTACCTGATAGCTTGTTATAACTTGAGCAGTTAGGGTATAAAGGTGTTGCTGCAGCTTCCAATTTTGCTGTAAAATCATCAGCTCCATTGTCTCCTATAGGCTCAGCCCCATCTTCGCTAACAAGTTGATTAGGCGTTATATAATCTTCATTTAAAGAATGGGCAGCTCTATACAAATTATATGCCTCATCATTAATTATTTCTTTATTTTTATCTTCAGTAGTTATTACATCCCCGTGTTCATACCAATCTTTTCTTTGTTTGTATTTAGCATCCATTCCTCTTGTAACGAGATGTCCAACAATAGTACCAATATAGTGATATATTGATGATTAACATTACGACAATCTATGCACGGGCATAAAATTATCTCGGGATTCCTAAAGTTCGTTACAATTGTATTCACAAAATTCCATGCTCATTTCTCATAATCAGAGGATCAACTCTAAGACCAAAACACACAAGGAAAGAAAAAGACTAATGTTCCAAACCTCTATATTTAAAAAAAAATGATCATAAGTATCATCGTAGTAAAAAAAAATGTTCCAGCATATTTGATGTACCACTTAAATAAGCAAATTCTATTTATCAAATATATAACTACTTACGAGTTATACGAAAGAACAAATATCCATTAAAGAACTTGTAAAAGATCAATCATAGCTTATGTTATTGTAGTCACACATGCAATGAATATCCATGATGAACCCTCGTCTCACAAAGAAACCACACGAAGGCAAATATCAAAATAAACCAACAAAAATAGAATTCTGCCAAACACTAAATGATAGGAGCACAATTTATATTATTTTTCTTTGTTTTAAATCCTATAACAGAGTTAATATAACAAGAAAAAATAATAATAATTATCATAATTTGCATATACTTATCAGTACAAGAAACAATACAATAAATGATAAAATTAATGATACAAAAAAATTTATTCCTAATAAAACCTGGGCTTTCAACAAAAAATCATAACGTTCACAAACAAATTATAATTGAGTAAAGGTTTGAGTAGTACCCTTTATTCTCACTGAACGAAATAAAAATCGGATCCAGTGCTATTCACAATTAATTAGCCCTCCAAAGTGTATAGATCTTCGGCTGTGGAAGAACACCCGCAATCAAAAGCAAGAGAAAACCATTGAGTGGAATTACGGCTTTGAAATAAAGATAAAATAATAATATATTGAGAAGAAGAGAGAAAGATATACCTTTTATCGTGAAAAACGGTGCAAATAAACAAGACGAGGTCTGAGATTTAAAATTGGAGCAAAGATTTATGTCTCTCAACCTAAATAATTTTATGACGCCCGACAACAAATTGGGTTTAAAAAAACATAACTCACAGTTTTATGAATCGGAGTAGGTAATTTCCCAGAGATGAGACGAATGAATGATGGGCGTGAACTAGACGTGTGTAATTTTTTTCTAAGAGGCCAAACCTATTAATTTTAGAATTCCGGGAAGATAAAAATTAATTTAAAAAAAGCCCGATAGAGTTTTTGTATTTCTAATAGCGTTTTTGTAACACCCCACATTTTCGAAACCCTAATCCTTAACCGAAATTCCATAACCCGAAAATTCTCACTAGGAATTTATTTACATTACTAACTTAATGGCTTTAAGTGCTATATTTGCTTAGATTAATAATCATTATATGTCGATTAGATTATGTGATTATGTGACTTATGTGCTAGAAATTTATTTATTGAATAATTATGTGCCAACTTTATTTCTATAATTATGTGCTAGATTAATTTATGTGACTTACGTGAATACATTAATCTATGTGTTATAATTAATTAATTTATGTGATTTCATCATAAGTATAATTACATGCATAATACATGCATATACACGTGTGTGTATATATATATATATATATATATATATATATATATATATATATATATATATATATATATATATATATATATATATATATATATATATATATATATATATATATATATATATATATATATATGTGTGTGTGTGTGTGTGTGTGTGTGTGTGTGTGTTCGGTTTTTGTGTGTATGAGAGAGATTAGTGAATTTTTTTTAGAAAATAAAATTAAAAAAGGAAGCATGCTTGTACACTTGGCCAAATGTGATGATTTACACTAATCCAACACTCAATGTGGATTAATAATCTCAAGAGACACCCTTCCTTCTTCTTCTCTCTCCACCTCACTCCACACTTGTCTCTCCTTCACCATCACCACCGAAGCACCACCACCTCCATCGGCCACCACCTCATTTTTTCCTCAAGAAAAATAGAGAAATTTAAGATGCAAATTCCCTATAAAAGTTTCACCCTTGAGTATGCCAAGAACACCATCAAAAACACTTGCCCTCTTACGGGAGATCAAAACTCCTCCCAACTTGTTATCAAAGATCTTACCTTCTCCCTTCAACTAACTTGGTTCAATTTTGAAGCCACTTCTTGAAGGAGGTAACATTGTATATTCATTTTCGTCTTCCTTCTTTTCTTCCTCTAAAAAAACCCTCTTTTCTTTTGAAGGTTTTTCTTCGGCCAACACTCTTTTGTTAGGTAAGAAATCTCGAATTTCTTGCTGCAATTAAATGGTATCATAGTATGGAAAATAATTTTCAAAACAACTTAAAAGATTTCCTCACTTTTCGAAAATTAGGGCTTTTTTGTGAAAAATCCGAAATCTTGTGCTAATCTTGATATTTGTGTTCTTGCATGTCTAATCCATGTTATAATCTGTGAATCTAAGTATTTTGTGGTTAAAGAATTAATATTTCAAATTTTGGGAATTTTGGAAAAAGACAGTGAGTTTTCAAGATTTTTGGGGTTGCATGTGTAGATCTATGAATCTTTAGGGCTAATATGCAATTTCTCGAAATTTCAGCATGAACAATGTTTGCACCTTCAAAATCTCAGTAGGAGTAAGTGGAACTTTGTTATTTACTATTTGGCCATAGTTTGGAATTAGTACTTATTGGAAAAAATCACTTTTTGGCCCAAACATCACTTGCTTAGTATTTTATTTTTCATGAATTCGATTTTTGAGAAAACTGCAAAATTATTTTTTGCATTTGTTCATTTAGTCGGTTAGAAAGTCTATAATTAAATTTGAGAATGTTTAAAGGTCATTTGCTATTAGTTCGAAATGTTGGTTGTGCATGTGTCATAAATGGAACTTTTGTGTTTTAATTATTATGCCTTGAGTATTATTAATTGTGAGAATGTGAATTTATGGTTAAAAATCTGCAGCTCGACTATGTTAAGCGTCTCTAAGGTTTTTAATTCATTTAATGAATAAAAGTGGGAGAAATCCCATTAATGAAAAGATAAAAATGTTGGTGCTTTAAGTGCATGGTTTGATAATTTAATACTATTTTAAGTGTGTTTTGGGGGCTGCATGTTTATGTGTATATGTGCGTGTGCCGTGCATGTGTGTTGTTGTGTGTGTGATTTATGATATTTAGAATAATATGATGCTATAATAATTTTGTGAATTATGTGCTATGCTGAAGTGGTTATATATATGCGTGTGTATAATATGTGTGTGATTGCCGTGTATATGTGTATATTTATGTGAATAATTGTATTGTGTTCGTAGATTCGTTGATTGATATTTGTGATGTCGTAAAGTGGTTATTTTCATATTAGAGTCTCATTCGTCACATGGTCATGCATAAAAAGAAATTTATTTTTTACGAAAGGAAAGGTTAATGGAATGCTTGGGTTGGATAAGTCGGGATACGGGGGGCCGGTATTCCAACCATAGTTACTATAGATAAAGGGGTGGATTGATTCCACCAAAGGAACGGGCTCAGAATAATATGCTCCGAACAACAGAAAATGTTTTCATTCATGCATTTGCACGAAAAGGGTAATTTAGTAATTTTCAGTATTTGAGTCGATTTATGTGCTTAAATGAAATTAAGTGTTTGTGTGTGTTCGTTTGCCGACGAATGGTAATATGTGATGCTTATGTGTATATATTAATATAATTACGTAAAAACATATTTTAAAACCTCGTTATCCATTCGGATTTCTTACTGGGCTTAATAGCTCATATAGATACTTCTTTGATTGCAGGTAGTAGAAGTAATCCCTCGCCGGAATGTACCGAGTAGTGGATCGAAGTCTTGGCCGGAGCTTTTGACGATCGTACGAGGGGTCTATAAATTATTATTTATACTTGTTTTCTTTTGGCGATGTAAACTAAAAACAATTCCCGTATTTTTGTTTCTCTAAGACTCTAGTATTTCCTCGCCACGGGAATTAAACTCTTATTTTAGTATGGGCCTTCTTTTTATAGTTGGTCCGCTTATTTTAGTAATTATGTTGCTCACCCGAAAATCCTTACTCACCAAATGCCTTCAAACTCATATTCCTTTTCGAATCGAAAATAAAACCTATAGTTAGATAAATGTAGTACTCGAATAATAATCTCCCTTTCCAAAGTTATTTCGAAACGAAAAATTTAAACGACCAAAATAACCCTAAGAAGTTTTCGAAATTCTTAATGTTTCCAAAATTTTTCAAATGTCCTAAAAATAGATTTTTATTAATTACATTTTGGTCCTACTCGAAAGTTTTTAAAATTTTCAAAGAGATCATTTTGCTTCCGCTATCTAAATAAAGTATTCCGATAAACCGGTTCGATTTATCGCCCGACCCGGGGGGGTGCTACAGTTTATTTTTACACTTTTGGTTGCCCGCAAAAATAATAATATCATAGCGTTTTTTGTAGCCTATTAAGAAAATATTAAATAAATTATAACTTCTACTGAAAAAACGCTATAACTTAGTGCTATTTGAAAATTCTTAACGTTAATTTTGGCATGTACTATCATACTCTTTTCCTACTTATGGTAGTTATTATTACTATTAGTAGATTTAAAGTAGGTGAACTCCCACCTGATTTTGGTAACCAATGTTGAGGATTATTTTATGTAGTACTTGTATTCTCAGGGAACCAATTCCACCAATATAATATATTTTTCGGCTTAACTTGTCTTTTACCGAAAATGGTTTCTCGAAATATAGGTAACGATAAAATGAAAAGATCGAAATTGAATTTTCTGTGGTATCAAACCATCGAGAGGTCGGAACTTTGAAAAAAGTTTTTTTAAACTCACTTTTCCTTTATAACACTTGCGATTTCAAATCATAAGTAGAATGATTTTTTTTATTCACCTATCGCATTTTTAAAGAAAATGTTTCCGCTGCCATTAAATAGATAAAACCTTTATACAGTTTTTGGTATAAAGAAAAAAAAAAACAAACGGGTACCACATCCATAGTTTGTTTATGTTTCTTTGGATTTAAAGCAAAGTTGTCTATATCTTTTTAGATTTATAACTAAGAGTTGTTTAAATAGTAACAATTTTTACATATTGCAATTTTTTTTCCATATATAATTATGGAAAAATAGTTTCTTACGCCTCAAAACTAATTTATATAGTTTAAATTCTTGGCGGATATTTTGTATTTGAGTGATGTCCTGGGACCACATATTTATATTAATGTGATTTATTTTATTTAAGTAAGGCGGTTGTACCCTTATATATAAAGTCTTATTTACGTATAAATGTTTCCCTAATTTTATGTAATTCTATGACTCATATCCAGATGCACAATGTGGATTGTTTTTTCCACATCATGAGTTAGGAGACAAGAAAGGTGAATTCAAAAGTGCATCAAATTTCTTACACTAGAAGACAAGATGGCGAGGACCACCTTTTGTGGTAATGACACTTGTCCGGTTCACATGGAAAGCTTGGGGACCAAGTCTTGCATTTAGCTAGGGTTAGCTATATATAAAAGCAAGAAGAGCTCGTGGTTTGAAGGCTAAGGAGTCAAGGGGGAATTCTCTAAGGTTCAATCTAAGAATTGGGGTTGGGAAATAAGAGAAATAGTGAGGTATGCACTGGTGAGAGTTGTACCAGTAAGGTGATTAACTGTGGTGAGTTTGAGTGTTAGATCACATATCTTGTAATTGTAACCCCTTGATTCTAGTGAAATAGTTCTCTCTCTGCAAAGTGGACGTAGGTCTGTGGTAATACATATCAACCTATAAATCTTTGTCTCGTTCTCTATTTTATTGCTTTCCTTTTGATTTGTGCAAACTGTCTTTGTTTTCTGCAACTGTTGAATGAACTATTGCAATAGTTCATATAGTCTGCAATGTCTGGTTTTCTTGCCTGGTTTGATTGTTTTGTGCCTGAAATTCACAACGATTGGGGCCATCTGTGGGAAGATCTAAGCCACATAAATGGAATCAACCAAGTTTGAGGTGGAGAATTTCTCTAGATCTAGTTATTTTGGTTTTTGGAGGATGAAGATGAGAGCCATGTTGGTGCAACTAGGGTTGATAGATGCTTTGAATGGTGCCGAAGAGTTTTTTGATTCCTTGTCAGAAAACGAGAAGAATGACTTGATGGATAGAGCTCACAACTCAATCGTTCTGAGCTTAGGTGATACAGTTCAGAGAGAAGTCGCTAGAGAAACCTCTGCGCAAGTTGTTTGGTTGAAGCTGCAACAACTGTACATGACCAAGTTGTTGGGATGTGAAGCGAGGAGCTAATAAAAATTCGTATGAGATTCTAGATTAGCCGATTTTTTTTTTTAATTTGCATGCATAGATTTGATTTAGTTAAATCGGAATAAATCCAATATATGGACATACGTTTGGGAGAGCAGATCCAAACTATCTTCGGCACACGAACGAGGATCTCCCACCACTCCCAGATTCTCAAAAATTGGAGAGCTTAAAACCCCTAATCTTCTATTGTATATTCCGGGTTTAGTTTTCTACGATTTTGGGATCGTGCCTAGAAAAATATCTAACTCTATAATCTAAGAAAATAACGAAATATAAGAGAGAATATGTTTACTTATTTTTTCTTGCAAAAATCGACGAACACTAGTTTATGAAACAAATCATTTTTCTCTTCCATGAAGCTAAGTACTATATATATAAGGGTCTACAAACAGTTTCACTAGGAAAAGGATTGAAGAATCAAATCTTCTTCCAACTCTAGCACATGGGCCAAAAATTTGATTCCTAAAAGACTCAAACTTTCCTTCATCTTATCTCTAAAGATTCTAGAAAGATGTTGAAATAGGAAAATAGTCCAATGAAAAATTCCTTCTCCTCCCTCTCTTGGTATGGCCGAAAATTAGAGGATAAAATTGGCCAAATAATTTTTCAATTATCCTTCACCTTATTTACTCGATTTAATTATACTTTCTCAAACTAAAGGATAAAATACAATACGTGCAATTTAATAATTAATTAAATTTAAATTATAAAAAGAATTCATTTAATTAAATATTAAGAAATTATTTATGTTCCACTACCAAATAATTATTGGCTCTTGATTTTATTCTCAAAATTATGTTTGGAGCTCCCGATTATCATTACTTAATTTTCCTCGCATTAAGATAATCAAATGACCACCAGTTAATTTACTAACTGAAAAATAAATTAACTTGACATATTATCTTGAGTCTTTCCCGCTTAACTATTTTGTGTATGTCAGATACGAAATCCACTCGGCCGAGTTTCTGACATAAACAAAACTCATAAGCTACTCAAAGGCTATTAACCAATCCCATATTTTAGATGCGAATTATTTACGATAATTAATTTCCACCTATTAATTCTTAGTGTCTCCACCCAATGCACTGTGGCTCATTTGATTCAATAGGAATCTCTCCCATTGTGACATTAAAGTAGAAATCACGAATTAAACGTGTACGCTAATTATCTAGGAATTAAGAGGTTAAGTAATTTCTTGTAAAACAGAAATAATATATTTTCATATTTAATCAGTGATGAAACAATTACTTTACTTTGTCATGTTCAACACATGTCGGGTGTGCTAGCACAATAAGTCAAAACGATAAATACAAACTATATTATGTGTTTACTGTGATCAAGACCAATCACATTGTGCTACTATCTTTAACTAATGGTCATTCCAATTTCATTTAGATTGTGAACGTTTAGTATTTATATTCTAAACAAACTTTCAAAATGATCTTTCTATGTGCCATAGCACACCATTTCAGACAATATTAGAGTAATAAACTTGTATGTTTAATTAATTGACAATTAATCAATATCTAATTAAACGTACTTGAAACACACATGCATTGATTCTCGCAAATGAATGAAATGAATAAACTTTATTCAAAATAAATTGTTCCTATAGATAAAAGCGAGGCTTTTGGTCTACTATTCTAACAAAAGTCTCTCACAAATAGACTCTACTTGAAGCATAGACTATAATCGTTCAGGATGACCGATGAAAAGCGTATGTCAGAGCAAATTGGTGAGTTAAACAAGATTCTAGATGACCTTGAGAATATTGAGGTGAAGCTGAAGGATGAGGATAAAGCCTTGATGTTATTCAATGCTATTCCAAAATCGTATGAGCATTTCAAGGATGCACCGGTATATAGAAGAGAACAAGCCATTTCTATAGAAGAAGTGCAATCTACAATCAAGGCAAAAGAATTGCAGAAGAAGCTTGAAGGAAAGCTCTTACTGAATCTGGAGAGGGACTCAATGTGAGGGGTAGTTCTGAGAAGAGAGACTTCAGGGAAAAGAAACCAAAGAGCATATCAAAGTAAGCAAAGGATACAAGGGTTCCACTAGGTAGGAGTGAATGGAAGTGCAAGAAAACTGGCCATTTCAAGAACGATTGTCTAGAAAGGATAGCACAAGGTCAGAGACAGAACAATGGATCGGAGAAGGTGGTGTTATAGCTGATGATTTTGAATTCTATGATGTCCTTGCAGTCACTGAAGGTGATGTTAAGAAGGACTGTATATGGGATTCAGGGTGTTCCTTTTGCATGACATCAAATAAAGACTGGCTTAAAACGCTTGAGCTCCGTAAGAGAGGACCGGTCTTATTGGGAAACAATGATGCCTGCAACGTGAAAGGAATTGGTTATGTAAGAATCAAAATGTTTGATGGCATTGAGAGGGTCTTACTAGAAGTGAGGTTTGTACCTCAGGTTAAGAGAAACTTGATATCTCTTGCAGTCTTAGACAAGAATGGGCATACTGTCAATGGAGTCAATGGCATTCTAAAAGTGTCTAAAGGATCTATGGTTGTTATGAAGGCATTCAAACAAAATGGCATCTACCATATGTATAGGCAGACTGTCATTGGTAGTGTCTCAAGTATTGAGAACCACAAAGATGATAAGACTAAGCTCTGGCATCTGAGACCTGGCCATATCAGTGAGAGAGGTCTTCATGAATTGTCAAATCAGAAGTTGTTGGGAAATGACAAGGTTGGCAAGCTGGAGTTTTGTGAGTTGTGTGTTCTTGTCAGCTTTGCTACAGCACACACAACAAAAGGCCCTTTAGATTATCCTCGCAGTGACTTATGGGGACAAGCGAGAACATAAACTCTTGGTGGTGGCAAGTAGTTCCTTTCAATCATAGATGATTACTCAATAAGGTTGTGGACTTTTATTATGAAATCTAAGGACGAACCATTTTAATATCAAGATTGGCTAGTGGAAGTGGAGAATCAGTCAGCAAGCGAATAGAAGCATTTGATTACAAATAATGGTTTTGAATTTGCTTTTGGTGAATTCAATGATTTCTGCAAAACTAGGGGCATCACAAGGCCCAAGACAGTTGAACATACTCTTCAGCAAAATGTAATATCTGAGAGAATGAATAGAACCATTCTGGAGAGCGTTAGGTGCATGTTCATTAGTACTGGTTTGCCAAAGAAGTTCTGGGGAAAAGCTGTTGCAACAACTACATATCTCATCAACAGAAATCCCTTCACAGCCATTGAGTTCAAAACTTTTTATGAGAAATGGTACGGTAAGTCTCCTAATTTTAGTAATTTGAAGGTGTTTGGTTATTTATTTTATGCGCATATTAAAGGATATAAGCTAGAACCCTTAAATGTGCCTTTATTGGTTATCCAACTGGAGTTAAGGGGTTTAAGTTGTGGTGTATGGAACCTGGCCAAGGGAAATGTATTGTGAGTAGGGATGTAGTTTTTGATGAATCAAAGATGACAAGGATGATTGGATATCAATCTACTCAAGGTAATTCAAGTGATGATGCTCAGATTGAAGTGGAGTTTTCAAAATAGACTAGTTTTGAGTTAACTGTTGGAACAGATGCTCAGGAAGAATCTGACAGTGAGAGTTCTGAATCAGAGGATGATCTAAGAGATTACCATTTGGCCAGAGATAGAACCAGGAGGAAAATTAAACCACCTACAAGGTTTGGATAAGCTGATATGATTTCCTTTGCACTCATTTCTTCTAAGATTGAAGAAGGTGAGCCAACCACTTATCATGAAGCAATTAAGGGGAAGGAAATACATAAGCGGATTGAAGCTATGAGGGAAGAGATAGCTTCATTAATGAAGAATGAAATTTGGGTCTTGGTTAAAAGACCAAGTGGGGAGAAGCCAGTGAGTTGCATGTGGCTTTTTAGTAAGAAAGAGGGAATCCCTGGGGTTTAGAAGCCTAGTTATAAGGCTACATTGGTTACTAGAGGATTATCACATGTGAAAATGATAGATTTCAATTAAATCTTTTCACCAGTGGTAAAACATATCTCAATGAAAATTGTTTTGGCAATAGTAGCTTAGTTTGATCCTTAATTGGAATAGGTGGATGTAAAAATAGCTTTCTTACATGGTGATTTGGAAGAAAAGATTCACATGGATCAACTAGAGTGATTCGTTGAAAAATCTAATCAAGATAAGGTGTGTTTGTTGAGGAAAACATTGCAGCTTAGCATTGTCACTCTCAAATTTACAAACTGTATTTATCAAATTAGAATAACTAGGAGACACACAACTAATAATGCAATAAAATTGACTATTTACATCACAATTTTGATCCTTATGTAAATATATCGAGCAAGTGCCACCAAATGAACCACCATTATTCAACAATAAGAGAATGTTAGATGTGAAGCTCTGAAACACTAATATTACACGGAAATAAGCATTTTATGTGTTTTCTCAACTCAAAATGGTCGATTTATTTTCGTCCGATTTCAAGTTGTGTTTGTCGGATGCATGTTGCTCTAACTCGAGCAAGAAGAGCATGTAGATGAGATTATTCTTCCTCGTTGCAATCTTTCTCCACCTTAGTCTTGTTTTCCTCTTTTACTATCTCGAAAAAAAATTGTACATCATTTTGTTTCTAATTATTGAAAGGTTACGGAACATTCGAACGCTCTAGTGCAGTTTGAAGATTAGGCAACATTGATTGTTGATGCCAAAGCATACAATTGTTACTTAGACATGGATTCTCTGTCAAATAAAGAATTGATACCCACATCTTTGACGTATGACACTTTTTCTTCCAAGAACTCTAGTGAAAGGAGCTTGAGATTTGGACCAAGATATTGGTCACACGATGATCAATATGAAAATATTTATAAATTTGTGGGAATGGAAGTTATGGGATTGTAAGACAAGGTGTACCTCACAAAGTTATAATGGTGCTGCTTTGGTAATGCGAGACATCTAGAGCTGTATCTATACACGTAAATGTACAATTTCTTCTCCACACGGTATTTGACATAAAACTTGAATGTAACCCACACAGGCTTTGTGTTTGGACATACTCAAAACATAAAAAATGTAGATATTTGGACTTCATATGAGTGGGTTATGATCAAAATGGCAAACACTAGAAAATTACATTTGCATTCTTCTCCAAACGTAGTTGTATTGTTTACCCATTATCTATTTGTTTGTGGATATTCACCAACAGAACACTAGAAACAACACATTTACACACAAGCCTAATAAAAAAAAGACCAATAAACAAGAAACAATTCATGTCGAAAATAATAAAACATATTACAAATCATGCAGTAGATCATCAATACCAACCTAGATCGGAATTGAGCCAATTAAATACGTGTTACACTATTATTTTATTATTACAAGAAAGAAATACATATTAATTATGATGCACCACCTCATCAATATTTTGTATTATATGGAACAAAAACTACGACTTATTTGCATTGTATCTTTAGAATAATTTATGCAGCAATAATCTTATTTTTTATCGCAAGATTTAACTTATGACTACTGGGGAGAGAACTAAATATTGCATGTCATAAGAGTTTTTCTATATACATTTAGGAATAAGATTACAAAATCGTATGATAATCTAATAGTGCACTTCGGCTATAGGAGACCCAACACACATTTTCTAAAAATAAATATAAGAGCTCATTTTTTTAAATAATTAGGCGCCGATTTAGAAAAAAAAATATCAAATGTACCATACATCAAAAAAATATTCCATTATTTAACTAATTATTTTTTTAAGAAAACAAACCAGAGCTCATTGAGTGACTCTCATTTGTTCCAAGTCTCACATATATACATACAAATATATATATATATATATATATATATATATATATATATATATATATATATATATATATATATATATATATAAACCTCCTTTTTTAGAGATCAATGTTTTTCTTTAGCTTCACTTAAAAATGTTAAACAACATATGTAGTTTCTAAGGTATTAGTTCCAACATTAATCTAAATTAATAATTTAATAGTACTCGTATTGTAGTTGGTTCGCAATTAACAATAAAATACTATTTTATCATGTCTTGCACAATTATAATTAATAATAACAGTGTAAGTTCATGTGTCCTATTAATTAATTGCAACAATAAAAGTTCAAAAGACGAATTAAATAGATAAATGTGAAAAAGAAAGAGGAAATCAACATAATTTGGATCGCCAAATTAAATTATAAAGTTTCATAATTCTTTTTATTAAGGTCATTGTGTTATAGTTCCATGACCTGGATTCCCATTCTTATTGCGGATTGCTCATTTATTAATCTATCTTCAACAATTATAATTGCACGTACAATAGGTCTTAACATGGTCACTCTCAAATTTACAAACTGAATTTATCAAATTAGAATAACCAGAAGACACACAACTAATAATGCAAGAAAATTGACTATTTACATCACAATTTTGATCCTTGTGTAAATCTATCGAGCAAGTGCCACCAAATGTAGGGGTACTCTTTTTCCTTGTGTTAGGCCCACAAGGTTTTAACGAGGCCCCCTTTTGCCTATATTTAATGGAATAATAAAATCTTTTTGGCCAAAAAAAAAAAAAAAAAAAAAAAGTGCCACCAAATGAACCTACACTATTCAACCAATTCAATAAGTAAAATAAGCATTAAGAGAATGTTAGATGTGAAGGTTTGTAACACTAATATTACATGAAAGAAATATTATGGTGAAACCATTGGTAGAATCTCAAGTATTATATATGTAAAATTATAATATATCATAGACTTTTTATTATGACACAATATTTTAATGTATACTAAGCATGTTAAAAGGGTTGACTTGAGAATTCTTGTACCCAACCAGAGTTAAGTAGTTGAGAATGTCCAATTAATTTATACATTTTTATGTAACTAAAAGTGAAAATGGAGATTTTTGGGGATTTATTCTAGTATACCTCAGATATATGAAACTAGTTACATGTCAAATCTATACCTGAAATTAGAGTGCAACTAATAATCATGTTGCAATTTTGAATCTTGAAATAAAAATTGTTCCTTCCTTCAATGAGTTTGACAAAAGATATGAACAACACACTTCACCTTTTGCCCTATTTATATATTCAAGTGACATTGTCTTTAATCTAGATGAAGGCTATATTTTATTCAAATACGCTATATTTAATTATGATTTTGAAATTTTATAACGAATTTTGGCCATAATTAATGTTGCTACTATATTTTCAATTATTTTTAAGGTTGGCCAAAATAAAGAGTTTCCATGTATTAGTGATACATTATTAGATTGTTAATATTTTTTTCATAATTATAACAACCACTTTTTTAAATAGTACAATTTCTTACGTATTGCATATAGATTATTTTTCGAACATAATCATAAATATAATTATTAAAATCCATTTCATTGAATAGAAATTGGAATGGTGAATATAAAAGATACATTGCTAATATGAAGTTTGGTTGTGTGATTTTATAGGTATAATAAAACGACTTGGTCATACTAAATATGGCTACTATATTTCAAAATGTTTCATTTTTCCTTCCGTAAATTGTTTCCATATATTCTCTAAAAACGTATTTCCATATATTATTGGTACATCCAAAGATTGTTTAAATCTCTTTAGATTTTAAACAAAGTTATTTATGTTTTTTTAGGGTGCATTTGGATGAAGTCCATCCAAATGGACCCTCATATTTTTAACTAAGAGTTCTTGGATTAGTAACAATTTTCACGTACTGCAATTGGAACATTTTCTGCATATAAATATGAAAATATTAGTTTGTTCTCCATCAAAGCTAATTTTTGTAGCTTAAAGTCATTGCTGATATTTTTTATTGGAGTAAAGTTCCAGGCGCGAATATTTCTATTATATGATTTTTGTTATTTATGAAAAGACAGTTGCAACCTTATATATAGTCTTACTTACATATAAATGTTTCCCCAATTTTATTTTCCTCCATCGCTCACCACATTTTTTCTCTCGATATGAGAAAAAAATGAAAATTGTTTATAATATGGAATGGCGGCCACTCTTTGATTCATTTGGAGCTCTATGTTGACGCCGCCAGAGGACGACCGAAAACTACTGCTGGTGGTAATACCTACACGTAATGGCACGTATCGCACAAGTAACAATGTGGATTTTTAAGTCCAAGTATCGATCACACAGAGAATATTTAACTATTTAATTCTAGATGCTAAATCCTACCAACTGTTATCAAGTCCACCCTACACAGTCGACTTTAGAGAAAATAAATTAAATTAAAATAAACTAATTAAAGCAAATTAAAAAGAACAAAAGAAATAAACAAATTAAAAACAAAGAATTAATCAGCGAAAGCAAGCCTAGAATTTTATTCTCCCCCCCTATGTGATTATTACTCCCCCAATTCCTTCAATTATGCAAGTAATTAACTCGGATTATTAACCTGAGATGCTATTACTGTATTTCTACGCAATTAATTCTAGAACACAACATTAAGCACAAATCTCAATAATGGCTACCTATGAGATTAACTATATTCCTGTGTTAATACCACAAAGGCTCTTCTACCACGGTTCTAATTATTAAACCGATCTTCCGATTCATGCGATTAACAATAACACAAAAGCAAATAAGGTGATCAAGTTCATGCACTTAAGAAAACAAGTAGAAGAATAATATGGAATTAAAACTTGCATAAAATCATAGAATTGGGTTCATAAATCCCACATAGGGTTCAAAATAAAATCCTATAAATAAATAAATTAGCTACTCATGATCAAAGTAAAAACGCAAGTAAAATAAATCATAGACGATAAATCTATGCTTCGAGTCTTTGACTTCTTCGTCTTCGTTATTGCTTCTTTGCTCTTGAAATTGCGTAAAAGATTCATCCCCAATTGTGTGCTTGACTTGGTCATAAATAGGGTGGATAACTTGGAGAAGAAGGTAGTTTCCTTGTGTAGTTAGAATTCCTTTACTGTGCTTCTACACCTTCTCGGACGGCCGTCTGGATTTTCAACTATAATTCCGGACGGCCGTCTCAATTCCAGAGACTTTATTCTTCAACAGCTTAAATTCGGACGGCCGTCTGAGATTTAAGTGTATTTCTCAGACGGCCGTCTGGGCTCTTATTCTTCAGGTTTTTGACTTCTTCACTTTTCGCCCATATTTTCTCCTAAATTGCAGTTTTCACCCCCTATCTATCCAATTCTTCAGTTTGTACCTAAAACACAATAAATCAATATTTTAAACACCAATTATCAATAAAAACACACCAAAAGCTCCAATAAAAAGGTACGATTAAGTGTAAAAATATACACTTAACAACTACCGCACTCTCAGTACCAACTGAACGTGACTAGAAAAATGGCAAACTGCTCCACTGCCAAGACTATGCATATTGCGGCGACAACATGATTTTCTGATGGAGGTTCTTCCCGATGGTTTAATTTTGATCGTGGCTTCAACTTTTTCCAAACCATGGTAATTGTAAAATTTTATATTTCAAATTTTGTTGTGTCTGATACAAACATTATATTTTAGAGAAAATTTTGACTGAGATTTCTCATTTGTAATTTCTTATGTCATTTTTCGTAATCGTAAGGAATTTTATGTATTTTCTCATCTCAAAATGGTTGATTTATTTCCGTCCGATTAAGGCTCCGTTTGATAGGATTAAGTGCTTAATGCTGAATGCTGAATAAATATCAGAATGGGTAAGAGCTGTGTCTGATTGCTGAATGCTGAATAATTAAGTTCATTTGATAACTGAATATCTGTAATGTCTGAATACTGTAATTTTCCTGATATACCCTTGTATAATTCTGAAACATTATTGTTAATTAAATTTGATTAGAATATATGAATAAACATATTTTTTTAGCATGATTTACTTTAGTAAATTATAAAAATTTGGCGGACATTACATATCTTGATATAAACTATAATATTTAACATAGACAAAATATAAATTTCAAATTTTAAATTCAAACGACTAATAAAAATAAAATTCATAAATAAAAGCAGAGAAAATATAAAAATACATTAAAGTAATTAAATTTGGCAGAAAAATATTAATTGCTAAAATTAACATGAAAAAAATTAATAAATTCTAATTGGTCCTGGTTCCTCCAGGCATCAATCGGGTTGCTATCTCATCGCGCACATTTGCCATGTATTGCATGTCTTCGTCCCCCCACCATGGCCCAGTAGTTGTACCATCATTCACAAGGTTTTGCTCATCCTCATTCGTACCGTCAAATGGCATATTAGGTTGATCAAACTCCTCAAAAAGTGTATCACTTATACGCTCTTTCCTTATAAAATTATGCACCGCAAAACAAGCAATCACTATATTTCTCTGCACATTAAACGAAAAAGGGGCCATTTTTTGTAAAATCGAAAATCTTTTCTTCAGAACTCCATAAGCTCGTTCGATAACATTTCTTAGTTGAGCATGAGCATGGTTAAATCTTTCTTCTTTAGTTAAAGGACGCCTACGACGATAATCTCCTAACCAATATCGTACATTACGATATGGAACCATAAATCCTCTAGTATGTGTATATGCAGCATCACAAAGATAGTATTTACCTGTAACCATTATAATTATAAAGTAATATCAAATTTAACGTATAAATATTAAGAATTTAGTTTGAATTTAAATTAATACCAGGTGGAGGCCATGGAAACCCGTTTCTTGGATCAGCAACTGTATCTGTTAAGACTCTTGAATCATGTGTTACCCCTTCCCAGCCTGCCCAAACGAACGTAAAAATCATATTAAAGTCGCATATTCCTAAAATATTTTGATAACATTCTCCCTTTCCTCTACCCCTATACATAGTCTGCTGTGAAATTGGAACAATGGCAGGTATTAATGTTCCATCAAGTGCACCAACTGCTCCCTACATTTAAATAAAATAAAAAATGTATGCAAACATTAGAGAATTTACAAATCTAAAGAAATAAAATAATGACAAAAGAAATATACAATGCACAAAAACATCTACCTTAAAAATGCGGTTTAACCTCCTAAAACTTGCTGACATGTTTGGATTTGGGTCAAATGTTGTGGGTACTATTACCTCCCTTGCCATATTCATCATTGCACTCAACACTTCGTGAAAACACGCATGAACTGTTTGTGAAGAGTGTTGAAATCTACGCTTCACCACACGAAGACGCTTATTATGCCCAATAATCTGCAAGAACATTGCCATTTTTTCTTCTACATATATGTGTATACTATCATGTAGGCACCCTCTTTGTCTAAAATGCATGCTCAAACGAATATACGCAATACGAGACATGCGCATTAAATCCATACATTGTGTGTCTGACCCAGACAATAGCTCTAACGTGTAAGCATGACCCGACAATGCTGAGTTGTTATCTATATTTCTTGGTACACGCATTAAATGTCGCGGTCGAATTTGTGTGTACCAATAGATCATCATCAATATCATAATCTCATAAATTTCCATATTTAACCTGTTAACATAAATGAATAATGCAATTAAATATTTAAGAATCAACATTTCCTAAGAAAATAATTAAATCATAAAGAGAATCCAACTCACAAGGCAAATATAAAACAAAGTCTATCATTATTAAAAACAAAAAAAACGCAAAGTTCATAACTATTGTACGGAAATTTAAAAAAAAAATCAATAAAAGTAAATACTACTGAAGTCTTAAAATTAATTTGCATAAGTCCTTGCAAGTTAAAATTCAAATCCCATATTTTGTCCAATTCTTTTAATCCATACTTTCAGAACGCCCACATTATCCTTAGGAAACGCCATCCAAGCTTCTCTATGTCCTGCGCAACTACCAAATATCACAACAGCAGACACATAAAAGATGTCTTCTTTATCCCATCCAAGTTCATCCAATTTAGCAATGCAATATGTAACTGACGGTCCACTGTTATTTTTTATCATTAACTTCAAAGCAGCTGACATCTCTTCTATTAAGTTATTATCACTAGACGAAGGTCGGATCTTTTTCTTTTTCTTTTTAGGCTCTTCTCCTCGTGAGTGATGGTTGGAATCATTACTCTGAGTGTCTGTGTGGTAGGGACAAAATTTTCATCTTCATCACCAAACAAAATATCTTCCATGTCATTTTGTTCCGCATTTCGAACAGTTGAAGAAAATGAGCTAGTACCAGGATTTGGGTCTTGGGAACTAGGACCCCAAGAATGAACCCCTGTAGCAGTGGTTCCATCAAATAGTGCTCTACCAAGGTCAGGATACGGTAAGGGGGCAAGTCTTAAACTCCTTGCCTTAGGATGAGCCTGTATTTAGGTATGAAATAATAATTCTTAATATAGTGGAATAGTTAATGAAAATTACTTAGATAACACAGTGAAGAACTTAAACACTAGACCTTTATATACTCTGTCCACTCATCCTTTGTCATGTTGATGGTGTTGGTCGCATGATTGTAAATATTGCCTGTTTTCATTGTTAACGGCAACCAAGCTTGATACTTTTGTTTTAAGTAGTCGTATCTATTCTTCATTTGTCTTTGAGAAACCACAAAATTATAATTATTCTTGAGAGTATCCATAATCTTGGCCCAAGATTCAGCCTTAAGGCTTCCTCCTTCCCTGCCATTGAGAGCAACTTCTTGGATACATGCTTCGAGAAAACATTTATCTACTTCAATATTGTTCCATCTGACTCTATTATTTTCCTCTGATTCTTCCATCCCTATGCTCATGGATATTTATGCGCAAAAGAAAATTTTAAACCAACATACAGTATCACATATTATTACTACAAACTACCGACAAACAAAAAACATAATAAGAAAATAAAGTTAAGAAGCCTTGTGAAAAAATTAAACTAGCATATAATAGCACATGTCCTGCAGAAAATATTTGAGAAATTTATTTCTCAAAAGTCAATATGCATACCATAGTCAACTTGCATACCCATAAAAACTCATATATATAATATTTAAATGCATCAGTGAGAGGTGTGGAAAAATCCATAAATTTGGCTAATGCATTTACAGTAGGTTGACCAATATTGATATTTATGTGACTTTCAAGTGTGCAACTTTGGCACTTTGCTAATAATATATCCTAGTAGATTTATTATTCAACCACTAATAGTCTAATATCATTATTTTTACTGAGCTCCAGCCTCCATGCATGAGTTCCATATAAACAATCAAAGCTTAATTTGAAGGAAAAAAATGATAAAGGCACATGGGTAATCTAAAATTCAATTGTGTAGTCGTGACGACTCAACTAACCTTTCTTCTTGCTCATGATTATTGAAAAATAATGCACAAAATACATATATTGTTGATAGGAGAAACTAGGAAAAAGGAAAAAAAAAAAAAAAAAAGGAATAAAAAAAACAAAACAATTCTAACTCAGACCTTGCAAAAGTAGTAGAAGGTTCCACTCTTTTAATTTGAGACATCATTCAAGGTTGTATTATGTTTTTTGTTTAATCTAGCAATTTTTACTAATCCTTTTACTTAAATTTATCCGAATCCTTAACAGTTAATACAGTTGATAAAAATTTGGCATGGTGATATAAATTTGATTGGTATGATAACGATTTTTATTGGAATTAAGAATATATATATATATATATATTCTTAATTCCAGTAATAATCATTATGATACCAAACAACAACAGTATTACCTACACTTGTTTTTGGTTGCAGGGATCTTCAATTACAGAATGTGGAGATAGTTGGAGATATCAGCATATTTGATACGGAAGCTTCTCATGACAGAATATTTTCCATTTAAATATTTGAGGTACCAATTTGTTGCTTGATTCAACTATTATTATTAATTATTACTGGTCATGCTCGTGAAATTTTCTACGCTCACTTAATAAAGCATATGAAAAACTACCGTCATCTTCCTAAGAAGATATCCAAGTTGATGAAATCCGAGAGGGAGATTGATGAAAGAAGAAAGATGAAACTTACCGAATAATTTTCGTTTATGATTTTTGATAGGAGCTTCGAAGCCGCCAAGAGCAGATTGTTAACGGAGATGGAGAGGACAACTATCGTTTTATGAAGTAGGGTAAAAAATCAAAATTTTATTTAAAGATAAAAGAAGGATAAAATAGTCCAAAATTTATTCAGATTTTCCTCTGACCGAATAAGCGTCTAATTTTCCGCCGAATCGTTAAGAGATATGTGGACCAATTCAGAAGTTGCAAACAAACACCCTTAATGATTATACTACTGACCGAATCAGCAATTGAATCATTAAGTGGCCCATTAAGCAAAATCAAACGGAGCCTAAAAGTAGTGTTTGTCGGATGAATGTTGCTCTTACCCGAGCAAGAAGAGCATGTTGATTAGATTCTTTTTCCTCGTTGCTATATTTATCGACCTTAGTCTTGTTTTCCTGTTTTAATATCTCGAAAAAAAATTGTACATCATTTTTTTTCTATTTACTGAAAGGTTACGGAATATTCGAACGTTCTAGTGCAGTAACATTGATTGTTGATTCCAAAGCACGTAATTGTTACTTAGACATGGATTTTCGGTCAAATTAAGTATTGATACCCAAATCTTTGACGTATGACACTTTTTCTTCCAAGAACTCTAGTGCAAGGAACTTGAGATATGGACCAAGATATTGGTCACACGATTCAAACTTTGAGTCCAGGTCTGAGCATCATCAGAAGATGGTGAAAATTAAAATTTATCTACAAATTTGTGGGAATGGAAGTTATCTGATCTAATGACAAGGCGCATAAATCACATTGGATGAATTTTTTCAGCCTAGTAAAAGTCAGGAGGTGCCTGACAAAGTTATGATGGTGCGTAAATGTGCAGTTTCTTCGCCACACGGTATCTGACATAAAACTTGATTGTAACCCACTCAGGCTTTGTGTTTGGACAAACTCAAAACATGAAAAATGTATATCTTCACACTTTTGTCCTAATGCGGCTTGAATCAGGTTCTTTGGACTTCATATGAGTGGGTTATGATCAAAATGGAAAACACTAGAAAATTACTTTTGCATTCTTCTCCAAACGTTGATTGTCCCCCGAATTTGTATTGTTTACCCATTATCCATTCGTTTGTGGATATTCACCAACAAAACACTAGGAACACCACATTTACACACAACCCTAATAAAAAAAGAGACCAATAAACAAGAAACAATTCATGTCGAAAATAACAAAACTAGATTACAAATCATGCAGTCATCAATACCAACATAGATCGGAATTGTGTCATTTAAATACATGTTACACTATTATTTTATTATTACAAGAACTAAATGAATATTAATTACGATGCACCACCTCATCAATCTGTTGTGAATTATATCGAACAAAAACTACGACTTATTTGTTGTGTGTCCTTAGAATAATTTCTTATTCACTTTTAATTTATGCAGCAATAATCTTATTTTTCATCGCAAGATTTAACTTATGACTACTTGGGGGGGGGGGGGGGGGGGGGGGGCAATTATTTCATGTCATTAGATTTTTTCTTTGTACATTTAGGAATAAGATTATAAAATTCTATGATAATGTAATAGTATACTTCGGCTATAGGAGACCCAACACACATTGTCTAAAAATAAATATATGAGCTCGTTACATAATTGCAGGCCAATTTAACAACAATAATATCAAACATACCATACATGAAAGAAATTATCCATTATTTAACTAAGTATTTTTTTAACAAAATAATCCAGAGCTCATTGAGTGACGGCCATATATATATATATATATATATATATATATATATATATATATATATATATATATATATATATACACACACATCCTTTTAGAGATCAATGTTTTTCTTTAGCTTCACTAAAAAACGGTAAACAACATATGTAGTTTCTAAGGTATTAGTTCCAACATTAATCTAAATTAATAATTTAATAGTACTCGTATTGTAATTGGTTCACAATTAATAGTATATACTATTTTCTCATGTCTTGTACAATTATAATTAATAATAACAGTGTAAGTTCATGTGTCCTATTAATTAATTCAACAATAAAAGTTCAAAAGACGAATCAAATAGATAAATGTGAAAAAAAGAGAGAGGAAATCAACATAATTAGGATCGCAAAATCAAATCATAAAGTTTGATATTTCTTTTTATTAAGGTCATTGTGTTATGGTTCCATGACCTGGATTCCCATTCTTATTTTGGGTCGTCCTTCATTAATCTCTCTTCAACAATTATAATTGCAAGTACAATAGGTCTTAACATGGTCACTCTCAAATTTACAAACTGTATTTATCAAATTAGAATAACCAGAAGACACACAACTAATAATGCAAGAAAATTGACTATTAACATCACAATTTTGATCCTTGTGTAAATCTATCGAGCAAGTGCCACCAAATGAACCTGCACTATTCAACCAATTCAATCAGTAAAATAAGCATTAAGAGAATGTTAGATTTGAAGGTCTGTAACACTAATATTACATGAAAGAAATATTACGGTTAAACCATTAGTAGAATCTGAAGTATTATATATGTCAAATTATAATATATTATAGACTTTTTATTTTGACACAATATTGTAATTTATACTTAGCATGTTAAAAGGGTTGACTTGAGAATTCTTGTACCCAATCCAACGTGAGTAGTTGAGAATGCCCAATTAATTTATACATTTTCTATGTAACTAAAAGTGAAAATGGAGATTTTTGGGGATTTATTCTAATATACCTCAAATATATGAAACTAGTTACATGTCGAATCTATACCTGAAATTAGAGTGCAACAAATAATTATGGCGAAAATATATGTCAATGTGTTTGCCATTTTGAATCTTGAAATGAAAATTGTTCCTCCCTTCAATGAGGTTTGACAAAAGATATGAACAACACACTTCACATTTTGCCCTATTTATATATTAAAGTGACATTGTCTTTAATCTAGATGTAGGTTATTTTCGATTCAAATAAGCTAGATTTAATTAAGATTTTGAAATTTTATAACGAATTTTTTATGTGTGATGTTATTGATACAACTTAAATTTTTTGGCCATAATGAATGTTGCTACTATATTTTGAATTATTTTTAATGTTGACCAAAATAAAGAGTTTCCATGTATAAGTGATACATTATTACATTATACATATTTTATTCATAATTATAACAACCACTTGTTTAAATAGTACAATTTCTTACGGATTGCATTTAAATTATTTTTCGAGCAGAATCATACATATAATTATTAAAATCCATTTCATTGAAGAGAAATTGAAACGGTTAATATAAAAGATACATTGCCATATATTTCCATATTGATTTTGAAATCTTATAATGAAGTTTGGTTGTGTGGTTTTATTGGGATAATAAAACAACTTGCTCTTACTAAATATGGCTACTATATTTCAAAATATTTAATTTTACCTACCGTAAATTGTTTCCATATATTCTCTAAAAACGTATTTCCATATATTATTGGTACATCCAAAGATTGTTTAAATCTCTTTAGATTTTAAACAAATTTATTTATGTTTTTTCGTATTTATAACTAAGAGTTCTTTGATAAGTAACAATTTTCACGTACTGCAATTGGAACATTTTCTGCATATAAGTATGAAAATATTAGTTTATTCTACATCAAAGCTAATTTTTGTAGCTTAACGTCATTGCGGATATTTTTTATTGATGTAAAGTCCCAAGCTCGAATATTTCTATTATATGATTTGTTTTATTTATGAAAAGACAGTTGCAACCTTTTATATAGTCTTATTTACATATAAATGTTTCCCCAGTGTTATTTTCCTCCATCGCTCACCACATTCTCTCTCGATATGAGAAACAAATGAAAATTGTTTATAATATGGAACGGCGGCTACTCTTTGATTAATTTGGAGCTCTATGTTGACGCCGCCAGAGAACGACCGGAAACTACCGCACTCTCGGCACCAACTAAAACGTGACTAGAAAAATGGCAAACTGCTCCACTACCAAGGCTATGCATATTGCGGCGACAACATGATTTTCTGATGGAGGTTCTTCCCGATGGTTTCATTTTTATCGTGGCTTTAACTTTTTCCAAACGATGGTAATTGTAAAATTTTATATTTCAAATTTTTTTGTGTCTGATACAAACATTATGTTTTAGATAATATTTGGACTGGAATTTCTCATTTTTCATTTCTTATGTCATTTATCGTAATCGTAAGGGATTTTATGTATTTTCTCAACTCAAATTGGTTGATTTATTTTCGTCCGAGTTCAAGTAGTGTTTGTCGGATGAATGTTGCTCTTACTTGAGCAAGAAGAGCATGTTGATGAGATTCTTCTTCCTCGTTGCTATCTTTCTCCACCTTAGTCTTGTTTTCCTCTTTTAATATCTCGAAAAAAAGTTGTACATCATTTTTTTTCTAATTACTGAAAGTTTAAGGAACATTCGAACGCTCTAGTGCAGTCTGAAGATTAGGCAACTTTGATTGTTGATTCCAAAGCACATAATTGGTACTTGGACATGGATTCTCGGTCAAATTAAGAATTGATACCGAAATATTTGACGTATGACACTGTTGACATTGAAATTTTGTCAAAAAAATTGGGATAAAATTACAATTTAATATCCCATATTGGTTATTAATTTGGATCACAAATAAAATTCTATAATCAATTTGTGATGTTTATCAAAGTCCATAATATTTTTTAATTTTACAAATATGTTATGTGGGTTAACCCAAAAGAGGTACTAAATTCTTATTAATTTGGATTAGCTGTTTGGGCTTATAAATCTAGTCCACATGAAGTTGCAAGTGTCCAACCTCACCGGGCCAAGTTTCAAGTCATGGAACCCTAATAGTGCCTATAAAGGGGATACACATACAAGGACACAAGTATCAAGCAAGGCGTACATCAAGCACTCAAAAGCTCTCAAGTCTCGAGCTGATGCCACGACGAAGAACAACAACCGCGGAGGTTCTACATGTTCATCAAGGCACCATATCCACAAGACCTAGGAATCCCCAAATAAATCTCTAGATATTCATATCTACTTCCGCATATCAAGGAATGAATCAAGCTCTCAATTCAAGAACAAGCTTCGGCCCTTGGATTAAATCTAGGAGAAGGATCAGAGGAATCAACAAAGATTGTAACCCATTTCGTTTTGATTAAATACATTTATTTGTTCCTATATTTTCTTGTCATGTAATTTATTTTGCAGACATTTAAATTTGAGGTTAACAAATTGGCACGCCCGGTGCGGCCACTTTGCCTCTCAACTCCTTTCCTACGTCGAAGCACATATTCTTTGTTCAACGATCCAATGGCTCCAAAGAAGAACCACAACTATTTGATCCCAAAGGCTGCCGAGATCGCCACTGATGTTGGTTTATCATCCACCGGGGGCAAGATCGATGTCATAACTACGTCAAATATCTCAATTTTCTCAGGCTCGGAAGAGATCGACTCCAAATCTCAAGCCTTCACCACATTGCCGGTTATAGTGGTTGATGCGACTTCCGTGGGTGAGCAATTGGCGCACGTGGCCCAAACAGTGGCTAATCTTCAAAAAATAGTCGAAGACAAAGACATGAAAATCACTCAATTAATGGATAAGAACAGTTAGAGGTTGGGGAGGTTAGCCCGAAGCACGAATCTTATGCGCTTCGTGAAAAGAAAGCAAAGCAAGTGGAAGAAACACAGCCCAAGCCAGACTTTGTGCAAGGCGCTGCTCATTCTTCAATGTCTGTTGCCATGCTATCTGTTCAACAATTGGAAGAGATGATTGCCAATACCATCAAACCGCAATATGGCGGGCCGTCTCAAGTCTCACCCATGTACTCAAAGCTGTACACTAACTGGATCAATGCATTGAGGATGCCAGCGGGATACCAACCCCCAAAACTTCAACAATTCGACGGAAAGAGGAACCCCAAGCAGCATATTGCTCATTTTCGAAACTTGCAACAATGAGGGCACTAACGGCAATCTCTTGGTGAAAAAAATTGTAAGATCACTCAAGGGAAATGCTTTCTATTGGTATGTCAATTTGGAACCCGAGTCCATCAATAGTCGGGAAGAGATGGAACATGAAGTCTTGAATCGCTTCTACCGCACGCGTTGTACTATGAGTATAATCAAGCTTACAAATGCGAGATAGTGGAAAGATGAACCGGTTGTGGATTACATCAACCGTTGGCGTGCACTAAGTCAAAATTGCAAGGATAAGCTATCGGAAGTGTGAGCAATTGAGATGTGTATCCAAGAGATGCATTGGGGGCTTCTCTACAACTTACAAGGGATTAAGCCTCGAAATTTTGAAGAATTGGGTACGCGTGCCCATGATATGGAGTTGAGCATCGCAAACCATAAGAGTGCACTCCCACTAGTTGGTCAAAAAGGGGAAATAAAGGATTTTAAGAGAAACAAAAAATTCTCTAAAACTTATACCAAGGAGTCAATGGCCATAAAAGCAGTGGGTTTGAAAATTGCTTCGAAGAATGAAGACGACGAAATCGGTGAACATCGGATATCAAATTAGATTTTTTCTTTGTACATTAAAAGTTGAAAAGACGAATCAAATAGATAAATGTGAAAAAAAAAGAGAGGAAATCAACATAATTTGGATCGCAAAATCAAATCATAAAGTTTGATATTTCTTTTTATTAAGGTCATTGTGTTATGGTTCCATGACCTGGATTCCCATTCTTATTTTGGGTCGTCCTTCATTAATCTCTCTTCAACAATTATAATTGCAAGTACAATAGGTCTTAACATGGTCACTCTCAAATTTACAAACTGTATTTATCAAATTAGAATAACCAGAAGACACACAACTAATAATGCAAGAAAATTGACTATTAACATCACAATTTTGATCCTTGTGTAAATCTATCGAGCAAGTGCCACCAAATGAACCTGCATTATTCAACCAATTCAATAAGTAAAATAAGCATTAAGAGAATGTTAGATTTGAAGGTCTGTAACACTAATATTACATGAAAGAAATATTACGGTTAAACCATTAGTAGAATCTGAAGTATTATATATGTCAAATTATAATATATTATAGACTTTTTATTTTGACACAATATTGTAATTTATACTTAGCATGTTAAAAGGGTTGACTTGAGAATTCTTGTACCCAGTCCAAGGTGAGTAGTTGAGAATGCCCAATTAATTTATACATTTTCTATGTAACTAAAAGTGAAAATGGAAATTTTTGGGGATTTATTCTAATATACCTCAGATATATAAAATTAGTTACATGTCAAATCTATACCTGAAATTAGAGTGCAACAAATAATTATGGCGAAAATATATGTCAATGTCTTTGCCATTTTGAATCTTGAAATGAAAATTGTTCCTTCCTTCAATGAGCTTTGACAAAAGATATGAACAACACACTTCACATTTTGCCCTATTTATATATTCAAGTGACATTGTCTTTAATCTAGATGTAGGTTATTTTCGATTCAAATACGCTAGATTTAATTAAGATTTTGAAATTTTGTAACGAATTTTTCATGTGTGATGTTATTGATACAACTTAAATTTTTTGGCCATAATGAAACTACTATATTTTGAATTATTTTTAATGTTGACCAAAATAAAGAGTTTCCATGTATAAGTGATACATTATTAGATTATATATATTTTATTCATAATTATAACAACCACTTGTTTAAATACTACAATTTCTTACGTATTGCATTTAAACTATTTTTCGAGCATAATCATACATATAATTATTAAAATCCATTTCATTGAAGAGAAATTGAAACGGTGAATATAAAAGATACATTGCCATATATTTCCATATTGATTTTGAAATCTTATAATGAAGTTTGGTTGTGTGGTTTTATTGGTATAATAAAACAACTTGCTCTTACTAAATATGGCTACTATATTTCAAAATATTTAATTTTACCTACCGTAAATTGTTTCCATATATTCTCTAAAAACGTATTTCCACATATTATTGGTACATCCAAAGATTGTTTAAATCTCTTTAGATTTTAAACAAATTTATTTATGTTTTTTTGTATTTATAACTAAGAGTTCTTTGATAAGTAACAATTTTCCCGTACTGCAATTGGAACATTTTTTGCATATAAGTATGAAAATATTAGTTTATTCTCCATCAAAGCTAATTTTTGTAGCTTAACGTCATTGCGGATACTTTTTATTGATGTAAAGTCCCAAGCTCGAATATTTCTATTATATGATTTGTTTTATGTATGAAAAGACAGTTGCAACCTTTTATATAGTCTTATTTACATATAAATGTTTCCCCAGTGTTATTTTCCTCCATCGCTCACCACATTCTCTCTCGATATGAGAAACAAATGAAAATTGTTTATAATATGGAACGACGGCTACTCTTTGATTAATTTGGAGCTCTATGTTGACGCCGCCAGAGAACGATCGGAAACTACCGCACTCTCGGCACCAACTAAAACGTGACTAGAAAAATGGCAAACTGCTCCACTACCAAGGCTATGCATATTGTGGCGACAACATGATTTTCTGATGGAGGTTCTTCCCGATGGTTTCATTTTTATCGTGGCTTTAACTTTTTCCAAACGATGGTAATTGTAAAATTTTATATTTCAAATTTTTTTGTGTCTGATACAAACATTATGTTTCAGATAATATTTGGACTGGAATTTCTCATTTTTCATTTCTTATGTCATTTTTCGTAATCGTAAGGGATTTTATGTATTTTCTCAACTCAAAATGGTTGATTTATTTTCGTCCGAGTTCAAGTAGTGTTTGTCGGATGAATGTTGCTCTTACTTGAGCAAGAAGAGCATGTTGATGAGATTCTTCTTCCTCGTTGCTATCTTTCTCCACCTTAGTCTTGTTTTCCTCTTTTAATATCTTGAAAAAAAGTTGTACATCATTTTTTTTCTAATTAATGAAAGTTTACGGAACATTCGAACGCTCTAGTGCAGTCTGAAGATTAGGCAACTTTGATTGTTGATTCCAAAGCACATAATTGGTACTTAGACATGGATTCTCGGTCAAATTAAGAATTGATACCGAAATATTTGACTTATGACACTGTTGACATTGAAATTTTGTCAAAAAAATTGGGATAAAATTACAATTTAATATCCCATATTGGTTATTAATTTGGATCACAAATAAAATTCCATAATCAATTTGTGATGTTTATCAAAGTCCATAATATTTTTTTATTTTACAAATATGTTATGTGGGTTAACCCAAAAGAGGTACCAAATTCTTATTAATTTGGATTAACTGTTTGGGCTTATAAAATCTAGTCCACATGAAGTTGCAAGTGTCCAACCTCACCGGGCCAAGTTTCAAGTCATGAAACCCTAATAGAGCCTATAAAAGGGATACACATACAAGGACACAAGTATCAAGCAAGGCGTACATCAAGCACTCAAAAGCTCTCAAGTCTCGAGCTGATGCCACGACGAAGAACAACAACCGCGGAGGTTCTACATGTTCATCAAGGCACCATATCCACAAGACCTAGGAATCCCCAAATAAATTTCTAGATATTCATATCTACTTCCGCATATCAAGGAAGGAATCAAGCTCTCAATTCAAGAACAAGCTTCGGCCCTTGGATTAAATCTAGGAGAAGAATCAGAGGAATCAACAAAGATTGTAACCCATTTCGTTTTGATTAAATACATTTATTTGTTCCTATATTTTCTTGTCATGTAATTTATTTTGCAGACATTTAAATTTGAGGTTAACAAATTGGCACGCCCGGTGCGGCCACTTTGCCTCTCATCTCCTTTCCTACGTCGAAGCACATATTCTTTGTTCAACGATCCAATGGCTCCAAAGAAGAACCACAACTATTTGATCCCAAAGGCTGCCGAGATCGCCACTGATGTTGGTTTATCATCCACCGGGGGCAAGATCGATGTCATAACTACGTCAAATATCTCAATTTTCTCAGGCTCGGAAGAGATCGACTCCAAATCTCAAGCCTTCACCACATTGCCGGTTATAGTGGTTGATGCGACTTCCGTGGGTGAGCAATTGGCGCACGTGGCCCAAACAGTGGCTAATCTTCAAAAAATAGTCGAAGACAAAGACATGAAAATAACTCAATTAATGGATAAGAACAGTCAGAGGTTGGGGAGCTTAGCCCGAAGCACGAATCTTTTGCGCTTCGTGAAAAGAAAGCAAAGCAAGTGGAAGAAACACAGCCCAAGCCAGACTTTGTGCAAGGCGCTGCTCATTCTTCAATGTCTGTTGCCATATTATCTGTTCAACAATTGGAAGAGATGATTTCCAATACCATCAAACCGCAATATGGCGGGCCGTCTCAAGTCTCACCCATGTACTCAAAGCTGTACACTAAGTGGATCAATGCATTGAGGATGCCAGCGGGATACCAACCCCCAAAACTTCAACAATTCGACGGAAAGAGGAACCCCAAGCAGTATATTGCTCATTTTCGAAACTTGCAACAATGCGGGGACTAACGGCAATCTCTTGGTGAAAAAAATTGTAAGATCACTCAAGGGAAATGCTTTCTATTGGTATGTCAATTTGGAACCCGAGTCCATCAATAGTCGGGAAGAGATGGAACATGAAATCTTGAATCGCTTCTACAGCACGCGTTGTACTATGAGTATGATCAAGCTTACAAATGCGAGATTGTGGAAAGATGAACCGGTTGTGGATTACATCAACCGTTGACGTGCATTAAGTCAAAATTGCAAGGATAAGCTATCGGAAGTGTGAGCAATTGAGATGTGTATCCAAGGGATGCATTGGGGGCTTCTCTACATCTTACAAGGGATTACGCCTCGAAATTTTGAAGAATTTGCTACGCGTGCCCATGATATGGAGTTGAGCATCGCAAACCATAAGAGTGCACTCCCACTAGTTGGTCAAAAAGGGGAAATAAAGGATTTTAAGAGAAACGAAAAATTCTCTAAAACTTCTACCAAGGAGTCAATGGCCATAAAAGCAGTGGGTTTGAAAATTGCTTCGAAGAACGAAGACGACGAAATCGGTGAACATCGGATATCAAATTAGATTTTTTCTTTGTACATTAAAAGTTCAAAAGACGAATCAAATAGATAAATGTGAAAAAAAAAGAGAGGAAATCAACATAATTTGGATCACAAAATCAAATCATAAAGTTTGATATTTCTTTTTATTAAGGTGATTGTGTTATGGTTCCATGACCTGGATTCCCATTCTTATTTTGGGTCGTCCTTCATTAATCTCTCTTCAACAATTATAATTGCAAGTACAATAGGTCTTAACATGGTCACTCTCAAATTTACAAACTGTATTTATCAAATTAGAATAACCAGAAGACACACAACTAATAATGCAAGAAAATTGACTATTAACATCACAATTTTGATCCTTGTGTAAATCTATCGAGCAAGTGCCACCAAATGAACCTGCATTATTCAACCAATTCAATAAGTAAAATAAGCATTAAGAGAATGTTAGATTTGAAGGTCTGTAACACTAATATTACATGAAAGAAATATTACGGTTAAACCATTAGTAGAATCTGAAGTATTATATATGTCAAATTATAATATATTATAGACTTTTTATTTTGACACAATATTGTAATTTATACTTAGCATGTTAAAAGGGTTGACTTGAGAATTCTTGTACCCAGTCCAAGGTGAGTAGTTGAGAATGCCCAATTAATTTATACATTTTCTATGTAACTAAAAGTGAAAATGGATATTTTTGGGGATTTATTCTAATAAACCTCAGATATATAAAACTAGTTACATGTCAAATCTATACCTGAAATTAGAGTGCAACAAATAATTATGGCGAAAATATATGTCAATGTCTTTGCCATTTTGAATCTTGAAATGAAAATTGTTCCTTCCTTCAATGAGCCAAACAAAAGATATGAACAACACACTTCACATTTTGCCCTATTTATATATTCAAGTGACATTGTCTTTAATCTAGATGTAGGTTATTTTCGATTCAAATACGCTAGATTCAATTAAGATTTTGAAATTTTATAACGAATTTTTTATGTGTGATGTTATTGATACAACTTAAATTTTTTGGCCATAATGAATGTTGCTACTATATTTTGAATTATTTTTAATGTTGACCAAAATAAAGAGTTTCCATGTATAAGTGATACATTATTAGATTATATATATTTTATTCATAATTATAACAATCACTTGTTTAAATAGGACAATTTCTTACGTATTGCATTTAAATTATTTTTCGAGCATAATCATACATATAATTATTAAAATCCATTTCATTGAAGAGAAATTGAAACGGTGAATATAAAAGATACATTGCCATATATTTCCATATTGATTTTGAAATCTTATAATGAAGTTTGGTTGTGTGGTTTTATTGGTATAATAAAACAACTTGCTCTTACTAAATATGGCTACTATATTTCAAAATATTTAATTTTACCTACCGTAAATTGTTTCCATATATTCTCTAAAAACGTATTTCCACATATTATTGGTACATCCAAAGATTGTTTAAATCTCTTTAGATTTTAAACAAATTTATTATGTTTTTTTTATATTTATAACTAAGAGTTCTTTGATAAGTAACAATTTTCACGTACTGCAATTGGAACATTTTCTGCATATAAGTATGAAAATATTAGTTTATTCTCCATCAAAGCTAATTTTTGTAGCTTAACGTCATTGCGGATATTTTTTATTGATGTAAAGTCCCAAGCTCGAATATTTCTATTATATGATTTGTTTTATTTATGAAAAGACAGTTGCAACCTTTTATATAGTCTTATTTACATATAAATGTTTCCCCAGTGTTATTTTCCTCCATCGCTCACCACATTCTCTCTCGATATGAGAAACAAATGAAAATTGTTTATAATATGGAACGGCGGCTACTCTTTGATTAATTTGGAGCTCTATGTTGACGCCGCCAGAGAACGACCGAAAACTACCGCACTCTCGGCACCAACTAAAACGTGACTAGAAAAATGGCAAACTGCTCCACTACCAAGGCTATGCATATTGTGGCGACAACATGATTTTCTGATGGAGGTTCTTCCCGATGGTTTCATTTTTATCGTGGCTTTAACTTTTTCCAAACGATGGTAATTGTAAAATTTTATATTTCAAATTTTTTTGTGTCTGATACAAACATTATGTTTTAGATAATTTTGGACTGAAATTTCTCATTTTTCATTTCTTATGTCATTTTTCGTAATCGTAAGGGATTTTATGTATTTTCTCAACTCAAAATGGTTGATTTATTTTCGTCCGAGTTCATGTAGTGTTTGTCGGATGAATGTTGCTCTTACTTGAGCAAGAAGAGCATGTTGATGAGATTCTTCTTCCTCGTTGCTATCTTTCTCCACCTTAGTCTTGTTTTCCTCTTTTAATATCTCGAAAAAAAGTTGTACATCATTTTTTTTCTAATTACTGCAAGTTTACGGAACATTCGAACGCTCTAGTGCAGTCTGAAGATTAGGCAACTTTGATTGTTGATTCCAAAGCACATAATTGGTACTTAGACATGGATTCTCGGTCAAATTAAGAATTGATACCGAAATATTTGACGTATGACACTGTTGACATTGAAATTTTGTCAAAAAAATTGGGATAAAATTACAATTTAATATCCCATATTGGTTATTAATTTGGATCACAAATAAAATTCCATAATCAATTTGTGATGTTTATCAAAGTCCATAATATTTTTTTATTTTACAAATATGTTATGTGGGTTAACCCAAAAGAGGTACCAAATTCTTATTAATTTGGATTAACTGTTTGGGCTTATAAAATCTAGTCCACATGAAGTTGCAAGTGTCCAACCTCATCGGGCCAAGTTTCAAGTCATGAAACCCTAATAGAGCCTATAAAGGGGATACACATACAAGGACACAAGTATCAAGCAAGGCGTACATCAAGCACTCAAAAGCTCTCAAGTCTCGAGCTGATGCCACGGCGAAAAACAACAACCGCGGAGGTTCTACATGTTCATCAAGGCACCATATCCACAAGACCTAGGAATCCCCAAATAAATTTCGAGATATTCATATCTACTTCTGCATATCAAGGAAGGAATCAAGCTCTCAATTCGAGAACAAGCTTCGGCCCTTGGATTAAATCTAGGAGAAGAATCAGAGGAATCAACAAAGATTGTAACCCATTTCGTTTTGATTAAATACATTTATTTGTTCCTAATTCTTGTCATGTAATTTATTTTGCAGACATTTAAATTTGAGGTTAACAAATTGGCACGCCCGGTGCGGCCACTTTGCCTCTCATCTCCTTTCCTACGTCGAAGCACATATTCTTTGTTCAACGATCCAATGGCTCCAAAGAAGAACCACAACTATTTGATCCCAAAGGCTGCCGAGATCGCCACTGATGTTGGTTTATCATCCACCGGGGGCAAGATCGATGTCATAACTACGTCAAATATCTCAATTTTCTCAGGCTCGGAAGAGATCGACTCCAAATCTCAAGCCTTCACCACATTGCCGGTTATAGTGGTTGATGCGACTTCCGTGGGTGAGCAATTGGCGCACGTGGCCCAAACAGTGGCTAATCTTCAAAAAATAGTCGAAGACAAAGACATGAAAATCACTCAATTAATGGATAAGAACAGTCAGAGGTTGTGGAGCTTAGCCCGAAGCACGAATCTTATGCGCTTCGTGAAAAGAAAGCAAAGCAAGTGGAAGAAACACAGCCCAAGCCAGACTTTGTGCAAGGCGCTGCTCATTCTTTAATGTCTGTTGCCATGCTAGCTGTTCAACAATTGGAAGAGATGATTTCCAATACCATCAAACCGCAATATGGCGGGCCGTCTCAAGTCTCACCCATGTACTCAAAGCTGTACACTAAGTGGATCAATGCATTGAGGATGCCAGCAGGATACCAACCCCCAAAACTTCAACAATTCGACGGAAAGAGGAACCCCAAGCAGTATATTGCTAATTTTCGAAACTTGCAACAATGCGGGGACTAACGGCAATCTCTTGGTGAAAAAAATTGTAAGATCACTCAAGGGAAATGCTTTCTATTGGTATGTCAATTTGGAACCCGAGTCCATCAATAGTCGGGAAGAGATGGAACATGAAGTCTTGAATCGCTTCTACAGCACGCGTTGTACTATGAGTATGATCAAGCTTACAAATGCGAGATTGTGGAAAGATGAACCGGTTGTGGATTACATCAACCGTTGACGTGCACTAAGTCAAAATTGCAAGGATAAGCTATCGGAAGTGTGAGCAATTGAGATGTGTATCCAAGGGATGCATTGGGGGCTTCTCTACATCTTACAAGGGATTAAGCCTCGAAATTTTGAAGAATTTGCTACGCGTGCCCATGATATGGAGTTGAGCATCGCAAACCATAAGAGTGCACTCCCACTAGTTGGTCAAAAAGGGGAAATAAAGGATTTTAAGAGAAACGAAAAATTCTCTAAAGCTTCTACCAAGGAGTCAATGGCCATAAAAGCAGTGGGTTTGAAAATTGCTTCGAAGAACGAAGACGAGGAAATCGGTGAACATCGGATATCAAATTAGATTTTTTCTTTGTACATTAAAAGTTCAAAAGACGAATCAAATAGATAAATGTGAAAAAAAAAAGAGAGGAAATCAACATAATTTGGATCGCAAAATCAAATCATAAAGTTTGATATTTCTTTTTATTAAGGTGATTGTGTTATGGTTCCATGACCTGGATTCCCATTCTTATTTTGGGTCGTCCTTCATTAATCTCTCTTCAACAATTATAATTGCAAGTACAATAGGTCTTAACATGGTCACTCTCAAATTTACAAACTGTATTTATCAAATTAGAATAACCAGAAGACACACAACTAATAATGCAAGTAAATTGACTATTAACATCACAATTTTGATCCTTGTGTAAATCTATCGAGCAAGTGCCACCAAATGAACCTGCATTATTCAACCAATTCAATAAGTAAAATAAGCATTAAGAGAATGTTAGATTTGAAGGTCTGTAACACTAATATTACATGAAAGAAATATTACAGTTAAACCATTAGTAGAATCTGAAGTATTATATATGTCAAGTTATAATATATTATAGACTTTTTATTTTGACACAATATTGTAATTTATACTTAGCATGTTAAAAGGGTTGACTTGAGAATTCTTGTACCCAGTCTGTTACCCCCTTAATCGGTGATATCGGTAATGGCTCGAGTGTGGCCGAGCCATGACCGATAAATGGTGCCAAGTGGGGATTGGCACAAGGCAGCCACACAATCGGCCAATGAGTGGTCGAGTGATCGGCAAGCATTCGGGGTGCTTGGCCGAGAAAGCAAGGATCGGCTTGGTTCAAGTGGGAACGGTGATCGATATTACTTGTGGCTGGCACGGGCGTTGCTCGGCAGCAAAGTCGGACAAGCGTGGGCAGTAATTGGCATGCGGCCGATAATGTGGGCAAACGAACGTTCGAGGGAAATCGACCACGACTTGACAAGTGTGGGCAAAATTGGCAAGGCAAGCAAGGCAGCCCGATGAGCGGGCGTGCCGATGACCGTGTGGGCAAAGAACTGGCAAGTAATCGGTAAAGGCAAGCAAACGTGCGGAAAAGGCAAGGCAGATGGGCTGCCTAGCAACCAGCCGGGCTGTTTGGGCCGTTTGGCGCGTGCTCGCGGGCTCGATCAAGTTGGGCTTCGGAAATCAGCCTTGTGGGCGGATTTGAGGAAGTTACGGAGCGGTTGAGGCCTGAAAATGCAAGAAAACTGCCCCTTATTACTTGTAATAGTTAGCCAAGTGTCATGTTTGTATGCTGCCATGTGTCCTTAGGTAGTTTTGTGTGAAAACTACCTTTTCCTTGTATTTATTGGGCTATGAGTGCACAAATCCGAGGTATCTAGCATATGAGAGTTCAGATTGCAATTGTTGGGCAATTCTGAGTGAGGATTTTGTGTGTGCACCTTAGTCTCCTTTGTATTCGTTGTGGGAATTAATATAAAGGTTGGGCATTGCCCGTAAACGTGCTTGTGTGTTTGATTTCCGCTGCATACTCTTGTATTCGTTTACGTGGCTGAAAAGACTTGTGTTTGTGCGTGTTTGTGCGAAGAAAATCGTTAGGAAGGCTGACTGATTTGGTGGGCAAATCAGGCCGTACGGGCGGAAAATTTCGGTGATAAATTAACCCCTGTAACAGTTGGTATCAGAGCCCGGTTCAAGGGTTCTGAACGTGTTGCTGTTCGGCATGGCTGACGATTCTGGATCTTCGGCAAATCCAAATCCTACTCGTGTGATGATGCTAGAGATGGAATCAAGGCTGCAACGTCTTGAAGCCTTGGTTGGGCCGCCCCTAGATCCAACGGATCCACCGATTTTGCAAAGACTCGCTCATGGGAAGCGAGATATCGATCGTTTGTCAAGATCGTTGGACGATCTGCCCGAATTTGTGGAGGGCAGATTCACGTCCGTTGCTGAGGAGATGGGACTCCTCATTGATGCCGTTGAGACGAAGCTTGATGGGATGCTTACGGATTTGATGGTGTTGAAAAGGGTTGTTCGAAATGAAGGCTCGAGTTCTGAGGGCAGAACATCGGGATCCAAGGTTCGTGTGCCGGAACCGACTGCGTTTGATGGTGTACGCAGCGCCAAAGAAGTCGAAAACTTCGTGTGGGATATGGAGAATTACTTCGAGGCAGCCAAGGTTCCGGATCGCGAGAAGGTGACCATTACAAGTATGTATCTTGTGGGTGATGCAAAGTTGTGGTGGCGTGCTCGTTTGTCAGACGATGCAAGTGCTAACCGAGTCAAGATCGAGACTTGGGAGGTGCTGAAACGGGAGTTGAAAGAGCAATTCCTACCTTGCAACGTGGGCTGGATTGCAAGGGAATCCCTTCGGCAATTGAAGCACAAGGGAACCGTGAGGGAGTATGTCAAGGACTTCAGTTCTCTGCTCCTTGACATACGAGACACGTCCGATGAAGATAAGTTGTTCAACTTCATGGCTGGATTGCAGCCATGGGCCCAAACCGAGTTGCGGAGACAAGATGTGAAGGATCTGCCAAGTTCCATCTCGGCAGCGGACCGACTTGTCGATTACAAGGTGATGGGGGCCGATGATTCCGATAAGGAAGGCTCGAAGAGGGATAAGTCCAAGGGGAAAAAGTTCGGTGGCAAGGGTGGCCGAAATTGGAAGCAAAAAGAAAGCGGTGATGGCGAGGGATCCACGGTGCATGCCAAGACCGGTGGACAGCCCGTCGTCAACAAACAGAACCGTGGGTGCTTTCTATGTGATGGAAACCACCAAATGAGGGACTGCCCTAAGAGGAGCAAGTTGAATGCTTTGATGCGGGAGTCGGATAGTGAGGAGTCGGACGAGACGAGAAGTGCGAATCCGATTCAGTTGTTGAGTGCTTTGGTCGTGGACAAGGCACCCAACGGCACCAAGGGCTTGATGTATGCCACGGTGCTGATCAATGGCAAAGAAGTGAAGGCGATGGTTGACTCGGGAGCAACTCATAACTTCGTTGCCGAGAGAGAAGTCAAGAAGCTGGGCTTGACTCTCTCAAAACATGCAAGTCAAGTGAAGGCTGTAAATTCAGAAGCGGGGCCGGTGAGAGGCAGAACCGATGTCGATCTTGTGATCGGTTCTTGGAAAGGGCAGTGCGGGTTGACTGCCGTACCACTTGATGATTTCGATGTGATATTGGGGCAAGAGTTCCTACTTGCTGCCAAGGCTGCGGTGATACCGTTTCTCGGAGGGCTGATGATTATGGACGAAGAGCGTCCATGCTTCGTTGAATGCTCGTACGTACCGAAAGCAAAGACGGGAAAGAAACCGGTGGCGAGGTTGGCTGCGGTGCAATTGGAGGCAGAATCGAACGACGAGGAGTCATCGAGCCTAATTGCAGCCGTTGGAACCAAGACGGTGAATTCTCGGGCTGGTTTGCTTGTACGTGCGTTGCCGAGAAATGAGTCGAGGGCAGAAGGCAAGTTAAGGTATTCATTTGGGCTTATGAATGGGCATTGTGGCCTTACTTTTGTTCCAAGTTGCTGCCGTGCGTGGCACAACTCGTGGGTTCGAAATGTGGTATTTTCTGAATTTATGTGGCATGTTGGGTTTTTGTTGGGCTGGTTTCTGTTGTGGATGAAATGGAAGCCTTGCTCGGGTGATTTCTATGGGTTGGAGGTCTCCTTTCTCGATCGGTGTGGCAATCGAGATAAAATACTAGTTGTGCCAAAAACTAGTATTTTCACTTGTGGTTGGGTGCTGCCGTTTGAACGTAGTTGGCGTTCGTTTTTCCGAGGGCTGAAAGAACATGTGGGATGTTCGTGGGATCAGACTTGGGAGTTGGGATTCGATGTAGTGCTGGTGCTGAAGCACAATCGAAAACGGTGGTAAGACAAGTGGAAACGAGGAACAGCTGAAGCCGATGGTGTCGGTTCGACGAGGGCGTCGAACACCGTTGGTGGGGGAGGTCTGTTACCCCCTTAACCGGTGATATCGGTAATGGCTCGAGTGTGGCCGAGCCATGACCGATAAATGGTGCCAAGTGGGGATTGGCACAAGGCAGCCACACAATCGGCCAATGAGTGGTCGAGTGATCGGCAAGCATTCGGGGTGCTTGGCCGAGAAAGCAAGGATCGGCTTGGTTCAAGTGGGAACGGTGATCGATATTACTTGTGGCTGGCACGCGCGTTGCTCGGCAGCAAAGTCGGACAAGCGTGGGCAGTAATTGGCATGCGGCCGATAATGTGGGCAAACGAACGTTCGAGGGAAATCGACCACGACTTGACAAGTGTGGGCAAAATTGGCAAGGCAAGCAAGGCAGCCCGATGAGCGGGCGTGCCGATGACCGTGTGGGCAAAGAACTGGCAAGTAATCGGTAAAGGCAAGCAAACGTGCGGAAAAGGCAAGGCAGATGGGCTGCCTAGCAACCGGCCGGGCTGTTTGGGCCGTTTGGCGCGTGCTCGCGGGCTCGATCAAGTTGGGCTTTGGAAATCAGCCTTGTGGGCGGATTTGAGGAAGTTACGGAGCCTTGTTTGGGCCGTTTGGCGCGTGCTCGCGGGCTCGATCAAGTTGGGCTTCGGAAATCAGCCTTGTGGGCGGATTTGAGGAAGTTACGGAGCGGTTGAGGCCTGAAAATGCAAGAAAACTGCCCCTTATTACTTGTAATAGTTAGCCAAGTGTCATGTTTGTATGCTGCCATGTGTCCTTAGGTAGTTTTGTGTGAAAACTACCTTTTCCTTGTATTTATTGGGCTATGAGTGCACAAATCCGAGGTATCTAGCATATGAGAGTTCAGATTGCAATTGTTGGGCAATTCTGAGTGAGGATTTTGTGTGTGCACCTTAGTCTCCTTTGTATTCGTTGTGGGAATTAATATAAAGGTTGGGCATTGCCCGTAAACGTGCTTGTGTGTTTGATTTCCGCTGCATACTCTTGTATTCGTTTACGTGGCTGAAAAGACTTGTGTTTGTGCGTGTTTGTGCGAAGAAAATCGTGAGGAAGGCTGACTGATTTGGTGGGCATATCAGGCCGTACGGGCGGAAAATTTCGGTGATAAATTAACCCCTGTAACACAGTCCAAGGTGAGTAGTTGAGAATGCCCAATTAATTTATACATTTTCTATGTAACTAAAAGTGAAAATGGATATTTTTGGGGATTTATTCTAATAAACCTCAGATATATAAAACTAGTTACATGTCAAATCTATACCTGAAATTAGAGTGCAACAAATAATTATGGCGAAAATATATGTCAATGTCTTTGCCATTTTGAATCTTGAAATGAAAATTGTTCCTTCCTTCAATGAGCTTTGACAAAAGATATGAACAACACACTTCACATTTTGCCCTATTTATATATTCAAGTGACATTGTCTTTAATCCAGATGTAGGTTATTTTCGATTCAAATACGCTAGATTGAATTAAGATTTTGAAATTTTATAACGAATATTTTATGTGTGATGTTATTGATACAACTTAAATTTTTTGGCCATAATGAATGTTGCTACTATATTTTGAATTATTTTTAATGTTGACCAAAATAAAGAGTTTCCAATGTATAAGTGATACATTATTAGATTATATATATTTTGTTCTTAATTATAACAACCACTTGTTTAAATAGTACAATTTCTTACGTATTGCAGTTAAATTATTTTTCGAGCATAATCATACATATAATTATTAAAATCCATTTCATTGAAGAGAAATTGAAACGGTGAATATAAAAGATACATTGCCGTATATTTCCATATTGATTTTGAAATCTTATAATGAAGTTTGATTGTGTGGTTTTATTGGTATAATAAAACAACTTGCTCTTACTAAATATGGCTACTATATTTCAAAATATTTAATTTTACCTACCGTAAATTGTTTCCATATATTCTCTAAAAACGTATTTCCACATATTATTGGTACATCCAAAGATTGTTTAAATCTCTTTAGATTTTAAACAAATTTATTTATGTTTTTTTGTATTTATAACTAAGAGTTCTTTGATAAGTAACAATTTTCACGTACTGCAATTGGAACATTTTCTGCATATAAGTATGAAAATATTAGTTTATTCTCCATCAAAGCTAATTTTTGTAGCTTAACGTCATTGCGGATATTTTTTATTGATGTAAAGTCCCAAGCTCGAATATTTCTATTATATGATTTGTTTTATTTATGAAAAGACAGTTGCAACCTTTTATATAGTCTTATTTACATATAAATGTTTCCCCAGTGTTATTTTCCTCCATCGCTCACCACATTCTCTCTCGATATGAGAAACAAATGAAAATTGTTTATAATATGGAACGACGGCTACTCTTTGATTAATTTGGAGCTCTATGTTGACGCCGCCAGAGAACGACCGGAAACTACCGCACTCTCAGCACCAACTAAAACGTGACTAGAAAAATGGCAAACTGCTCCACTACCAAGGCTATGCATATTGTGGCGACAACATGATTTTCTGATGGAGGTTCTTCCCTTCATTTTTATCGTGGCTTTAACTTTTTCCAAACGATGGTAATTGTAAAATTTTATATTTCAAATTTTTTTGTGTCTGATACAAACATTATGTTTTAGATAATATTTGGACTGGAATTTCTCATTTTTCATTTCTTATGTCATTTTTCGTAATCGTAAGGGATTTTATGTATTTTCTCAACTCAAAATGGTTGATTTATTTTCGTCCGAGTTCATGTAGTGTTTGTCGGATGAATGTTGCTCTTACTTGAGCAAGAAGAGCATGTTGATGAGATTCTTCTTCCTCGTTGCTATCTTTCTCCACCTTAGTCTTATTTTCCTCTTTTAATATCTCGAAAATAAGTTGTACATCATTTTTTTTCTAATTACTGAAAGTTTACGGAACATTCGAACGCTCTAGTGCAGTCTGAAGATTAGGCAACTTTGATTGTTGATTCCAAAGCACATAATTGGTACTTAGACATGGATTCTCGGTCAAATTAAGAATTGATACCGAAATATTTGACGTATGACACTGTTGACATTGAAATTTTGTCAAAAAAATTGGGATAAATTACAATTTAATATCCCATATTGGTTATTAATTTGGATCACAAATAAAATTCCATAATCAATTTGTGATGTTTATCAAAGTCCATAATATTTTTTTATTTTACAAATATGTTATGTGGGTTAACCCAAAAGAGGTACTAAATTCTTATTAATTTGGATTAACTGTTTGGGCTTATAAAATCTAGTCCACATGAAGTTGCAAGTGTCCAACCTCATCAGGCCAAGTTTCAAGTCATGAAACCCTAATAGAGCCTATAAAGGGGATACACATACAAGGACACAAGTATCAAGCAAGGCGTACATCAAGCACTCAAAAGCTCTCAAGTCTCGAGCTAATGCCACGACGAAGAACAACAACCGCGGAGGTTCTACATGTTCATCAAGGCACCATATCCATAATACCTAGGAATCCCCAAATAAATTTCTAGATATTCATATCTACTTCTGCATATCAAGGAAGGAATCAAGCTCTCAATTCAAGAACAACTTCGGCCCTTGGATTAAATCTAGGAGAAGAATCAGAGGAATCAACAAAGATTGTAACCCATTTCGTTTTGATTAAATACATTTATTTGTTCCTATATTTTCTTGTCATGTAATTTATTTTGCAGACATTTAAATTTGAGGTTAACAAATTGGCACGCCCGGTGCGGCCACTTTGCCTCTCATCTCCTTTCCTATGTCGAAGCACATATTCTTTGTTCAACGATCCAATGGCTCCAAAGAAGAACCACAACTATTTGATCCCAAAGGCTGCCGAGATCGCCACTGATGTTGGTTTATCATCCACCGGGGGCAAGATCGATGTCATAACTACGTCAAATATCTCAATTTTCTCAGGCTCGGAAGAGATCGACTCCAAATCTCAAGCCTTCACCACATTGCCGGTTATAGTGGTTGATGCGACTTCCGTGGGTGAGCAATTGGCGCACGTGGCCCAAACAGTGGCTAATCTTCAAAAAATAGTCGAAGACAAAGACATGAAAATCACTCAATTAATGGATAAGAACAGTCAGAGGTTGTGGAGCTTAGCCCGAAGCACGAATCTTATGCGCTTCGTGAAAAGAAAGCAAAGCAAGTGGAAGAAACACAGCCCAAGCCAGACTTTGTGCAAGGCGCTGCTCATTCTTTAATGTCTGTTGCCATGCTAGCTGTTCAACAATTGGAAGAGATGATTTCCAATACCATCAAACCGCAATATGGCGGGCCGTCTCAAGTCTCACCCATGTACTCAAAGCTGTACACTAAGTGGATCAATGCATTGAGGATGCCAGCAGGATACGAACCCCCAAAACTTCAACAATTCGACGGAAAGAGGAACCCCAAGCAGTATATTGCTCATTTTCGAAACTTGCAACAATGCGGGGACTAACGACAATCTCTTGGTGAAAAAAATTGTAAGATCACTCAAGGGAAATGCTTTCTATTGGTATGTCAATTTGGAACCCGAGTCCATCAATAGTCGGGAAGAGATGGAACATGAAGTCTTGAATCGCTTCTACAGCACGCGTTGTACTATGAGTATGATCAAGCTTACAAATGCGAGATTGTGGAAAGATGAACCGGTTGTGGATTACATCAACCGTTGACGTGCACTAAGTCAAAATTGCAAGGATAAGCTATCGGAAGTGTGAGCAATTGAGATGTGTATCCAAGGGATGCATTGGGGGCTTCTCTACATCTTACAAGGGATTAAGCCTCGAAATTTTGAAGAATTTGCTACGCGTGCCCATGATATGGAGTTGAGCATCGCAAACCATAAGAGTGCACTCCCACTAGTTGGTCAAAAAGGGGAAATAAAGGATTTTAAGAGAAACGAAAAATTCTCTAAAGCTTCTACCAAGGAGTCAATGGCCATAAAAGCAGTGGGTTTGAAAATTGCTTCGAAGAACGAAGACGACGAAATCGGTGAACATCGGATATCAAATTAGATTTTTTCTTTGTACATTAAAAGTTCAAAAGACGAATCAAATAGATAAATGTGAAAAAAAAAAGAGAGGAAATCAACATAATTTGGATCGCAAAATCAAATCATAAAGTTTGATATTTCTTTTTATTAAGGTCATTGTGTTATGGTTCCATGACCTGGATTCCCATTCTTATTTTGGGTCGTCCTTCATTAATCTCTCTTCAACAATTATAATTGCAAGTACAATAGGTCTTAACATGGTCACTCTCAAATTTACAAACTGTATTTATCAAATTAGAATAACCAGAAGACACACAACTAATAATGCAAGAAAATTGACTATTAACATCACAATTTTGATCCTTGTGTAAATCTATCGAGCAAGTGCCACCAAATGAACCTGCATTATTCAACCAATTCAATAAGTAAAATAAGCATTAAGAGAATGTTAGATTTGAAGGTCTGTAACACTAATATTACATGAAAGAAATATTACGGTTAAACCATTAGTAGAATCTGAAGTATTATATATGTCAAATTATAATATATTATAGACTTTTTATTTTGACACAATATTGTAATTTATACTTAGCATGTTAAAAGGGTTGACTTGAGAATTCTTGTACCCAGTCCAAGGTGAGTAGTTGAGAATGCCCAATTAATTTATACATTTTCTATGTAACTAAAAGTGAAAATGGAGATTTTTGGGCATTTATTCTAATAAACCTCAGATATATAAAACTAGTTGCATGTCAAATCTATACCTGAAATTAGAGTGCAACAAATAATTATGGCAAAAAAATATGTCAATGTCTTTGCCATTTTGAATCTTGAAATGAAAATTGTTCCTTCCTTCAATGAGCTTTGACAAAAGATATGAACAACACACTTCACATTTTGCCCTATATATATATTCAAGTGACATTGTCTTTAATCTAGATGTAGGTTATTTTCGATTCAAATACGCTAGATTTAATTAAGATTTTGAAATTTTATAACGAATTTTTTATGTGTGATGTTATTGATACAACTTAATTTTTTTGGCCATAATGAATGTTGCTACTATATTTTGAATTATTTTTAATGTTGACCAAAATAAAGAGTTTCCATGTATAAGTGATACACTATTGGATTATATATATTTTATTCATAATTATAACAACTACTTGTTTAAATAGTACAATTTCTTACGTATTGCATTTAAATTATTTTTCGAGCATAATCATACATATAATTATTAAAATCCATTTCATTGAAGAGAAATTGAAACGGTGAATATAAAAGATACATTGCCATATATTTCCATATTGATTTTGAAATCTTATAATGAAGTTTGGTTGTGTGGTTTTATTGGTATAATAAAACAACTTGCTCTTACTAAATATGGCTACTATATTTCAAAATATTTAATTTTACCTACCGTAAATTGTTTCCATATATTCTCTAAAACGTATTTCCATATATTATTGGTACATCCAAAGATTGTTTAAATCTCTTAAGATTTTAAACAAATTTATTTATGTTTTTTTTGTATTTATAACTAAGAGTTCTTTGATAAGTAACAATTTTCACGTACTGCAATTGGAACATTTTCTGCATATAAGTATGAAAATATTAGTTTATTCTCCATCAAAGCTAATTTTTGTAGCTTAACGTCATTGCGGATATTTATTATTGATGTAAAGTCCCAGGCTCGAATATTTCTATTATATGATTTGTTTTATTTATGAAAAGACAGTTGCAACCTTTTATATAGTCTTATTTACATATAAATGTTTCCCCAGTGTTATTTTCCTCCATCGCTCACCACATTCTCTCTCGATATGAGAAACAAATGAAAATTGTTTATAATATGGAACGACGGCCACTCTTTGATTAATTTGGAGCTCTATGTTGACGCCGCCAGAGAACGACCGGAAACTACCGCACTCTCGGCACCAACTAAAACGTGACTAGAAAAATGGCAAACTGCTCCACTACCAAGGCTATGCATATTGCGGCGACAACATGATTTTCTGATGGAGGTTCTTCCCGATTGTTTCATTTTTATCGTGGCTTTAACTTTTTCCAAACGATAGTAATTGTAAAATTTTATATTTCAAATTTTTTTGTGTCTGATACAATTATTATGTTTTAGAAATATTTGGACTGGAATTTCTCATTTTTAATTTCTTATGTCATTTTTCGTAATCGTAAGGGATTTTATGTATTTTCTCAACTCAAAATGGTTGATTTATTTTCGTCCGAGTTCAAGTAGTGTTTGTCGGATGAATGTTGCTCTTACTTGAGCAAGAAGAGCATGTTGATGAGATTATTCTTCCTCGTTGCTATCTTTCTCCACCTTAGTCTTGTTTTCCTCTTTTAATATCTCGAAAAAAGAGTTGTACATCATTTTTTTTCTAATTACTGAAAGTTTACAGAACATTCGAACGCTCTAGTGCAGTCTGAAGATTAGGCAACTTTGATTGTTGATTCCAAAGCACATAATTAGTACTTAGACATGGATTCTCGGTCAAATTAAGAATTGATACCGAAATATTTGACGTATGACACTGTTGACATTGAAATTTTGTCAAAAAAATTGGTATAAAATTACAATTTAATATCCCATATTGGTTATTAATTTGGATCACAAATAAAATTCCATAATCAATTTGTGATGTTTATCAAAGTCCATAATATTTTTTTATTTTACAAATATGTTATGTGGGTTAACCCAAAAGAAGTATTAAATTCTTATTAATTTGGATTAACTGTTCGGGCTTATAAAATCTAGTCCACATGAAGTTGCAAGTGTCCAACCTCACCGGCCCAAGTTTCAAGTCATGAAACCCTAATAGAGCCTATAAAGGGGATACACATACAAGGACACACATATCAAGCAAGGCGTACATCAAGCACTCAAAAGCTCTCAAGTCTCGAGCTGATGCCACGACGAAGAACAACAACCGCGGAGGTTCTACATGTTCATCAAGGCACCATATCCACAAGACCTAGGAATCCCCAAATAAATATCTAGATATTCATATCTACTTTCGCATATCAAGGAAGGAATCAAGCTCTCAATTCAAGAACAAGCTTCGGCCCTTGGATTAAATCTAGGAGAAGAATCAGAGGAATCAACAAAGATTGTAACCCATTTCGTTTTGATTAAATACATTTATTTGTTCCTATATTTTCTTGTCATGTAATTTATTTTGCAGACATTTAAATTTGAGGTTAACAAATTGGCACGCCCGGTGCGGCCACTTTGCCTCTCATCTCCTTTCCTACGTCGAAGCACATATTCATTGTTCAACGATCCAATGGCTCCAAAGAAGAACCACAACTATTTGATCCCAAAGGCTGCCGAGATCGCCACTGATGTTGGTTTATCATCCACCGGGGGCAAGATCGATGTCATAACTACGTCAAATATCTCAATTTTCTCAGGCTCGAAAGAGATCGACTCCAAATCTCAAGCCTTCACCACATTGCCGTTTATAGTGGTTGATGCGACTTCCGTGGGTGAGCAATTGGCGCACGTGGCCCAAACAGTGGCTAATCTTCAAAAAATAGTCGAAGACAAAGACATGAAAATCACTCAATTAATGGATAAGAACAGTCAGAGGTTGGGGAGCTTAGCCCGAAGCACGAATCTTATGCGCTTCGTGAAAAGAAAGCAAAGCAAGTGGAAGAAACACAGCCCAAGCCAGACTATGTGCAAGGCGCTGCTCATTCTTCAATGTCTGTTGCCATGCTATCTGTTCAACAATTGGAAGAGATGATTGCCAATACCATCAAACCGCAATATGGCGGGCCGTCTCAAGTCTCACCCATGTACTCAAAGTTGTACACTAAGTGGATCAATGCATTGAGGATGCCAGCGGGATACCAACCCCCAAAACTTCAACAATTCGACGGAAAGAGGAACCCCAACCAGTATATTGCTCATTTTCGAAACTTACAAGGGATTAAGCCTCGAAATTTTGAAGAATTTGCTACGCGTGCCCATGATATGGAGTTGAGCATCGCAAACCATAAGAGTGCACTCCCACTAGTTGGTCAAAAAGGGGAAATAAAGGATTTTAAGAGAAACGAAAAATTCTCTAAAACTTCTACCAATGAGTCAATGGCCATAAAAGCAGTGGGTTTGAAAATTGCTTCGAAGAACGAAGACGACGAAATCGGTGAACATCGGACCCACGTTGAAGGAAATGCAAAATAAAGAATACCCTTTTCCTGAATCGGACGTCTCCCATATCTTTGATGAGCTGCTGGCAAGAAAATTGATTGACTTGTCGGCACCAAAACGGCCCGAAGAAGTAGGAATGATGGATGACCCAAAGTATTGCAAATATCATCGAGTTGTTGGCCATCCCATAGAAAAATACTTCGTGGTCAAAGAAAAGATCATGAGACTCGCAAGAGATGGAAACATAATACTAGATACTGAAGATTTTGCCAACTCGAATGTTACAAGTGTCACTCCACTCTCAAGCAACACATATCCCGCATGGAAAGTGTCACATGCGAATAAAGTCTATGCATTTCAATTTGGGAGTTTGGAACCACAATTGCTAAGGGCTTTATTTCACGAGGAGCAAGTCGTACAGGATGAAAACCCCATTTTGCTATTGAGGATGAGGGAGAATGGATTCTAGTGACACGTCGGCAGAGACAGAGGTGACGTGTTTGTTGGGGATCGTGCATGTATACGCAGCGGAATTTAAAATTTTTAGATCGAACTAGTTTCGATTACATGCATAAACTAATCACATAGTCAACGTACCTTAACGCTTCCTCCATACACATGGTAATTATCGATTTTTATCAAAACATGTAAAACCGAAAAATATAAAACATGCTTGTTCACACAATTTCATAAATCATGATATCAATTAATTCACAACATCAACATGCTCGGAAGTAAATCATAAATCCAAATTTATAATATATTACGAGAGATTTCGGTTTACCTCTTGAAGCGTGGGATTTCGACGAATCGAAATCTAGAACCGAACACGTACAAGCTGCGAATTACCAATCCTCGGGGCAGCAACTCACGGCTGGAGCAAGCTGGTCCAGCAGATGGCAGACGGCGGCGCGTGGCAGACACGGTGGCGGCGCGTGCGACTCACGCAAAAGGCGCGTGCTGCGTAACGGCGGTGCGTGCGACTTCGGCGGCGGGGCAGCGGTCTTCCTCTCCTCCAATCAGGTTTCACCTCGTATATTTTGACCCACTCGAACTATAGCACTAGATGTAAACGAGTTAAATAAAAAACAAAGAATAAACGAAGGAGAAGAGAGGAGAAAACCGGCGACAAGCGTCCCGATTAAAAGTATCATGATTCCCACTCTTTGTGATTCGAACAACACATTGTTCTTATATGAACTTCTCCCAAGAGTCCCGATTAAAGTAAAACTCATTTTACCTAATCGCCGATCAAATCGGTGCCCAACGAATCAAGATTGGCGCCTAGCAACTACGCATCATGATTCCCTAGATACAAGTGAAGTGCCTGCAAGAACCTTATGATATAGTTAGCGTACAGTACGATCCCTTCGCAGCACATGTCCCGATTGAACTAGAGGCATTGGTTCACCGAGACCTCTTATAAAGTTCAATGACCGTGCGAACGTTCTAGGTATTATAAATCCGTTCGTGTGTGACTTAGGGAAACACATTTCCCTAATCACCCCACTATCAACTCTGGCCAGAGATTCCTTGGATTATAAACCGTTAGAACACACAGGATATCCATGACTACTCAAGCGCTCGAATCCCCTACTACAATGCACAGACTTCACACTAGATTTCGGATTGCACGAACGTTGGCCCTTGGAGTGGTCCGCTGTGGGACTCAGGGACAGGTCACAATACAATCGGTCCTCTAGTGAAGTCACGGTGATGTCTGGGTCTTAAGGACTGATGGTGTACAACTATATCTTAGAAACCTATTACTCGATGAATGAGAACCACTTATAGATTGCTAGGGCGAGGGAGTTCAGTGAACTCATCTAGTATGAGCACCCACTCAAGTATGCCGATGTCACAACACCGAGGACTGATGAGACGCAGTACACATACACTAAGTGCTAGTCTCAAAAGGGAAAGGCCGGTATCCTCATTATTGGCGTAACCCATCGACTAGGAACAAGGTTTAACAGTTACATTACATTGCTGAGTTATCTCATGATTCTACTAGATCAACTCACAGTAATAGAGTAACTCGTTAGGACTATATCTATGCTACTTGCATGGGATAAGAGATATAGAATGCCAAATGAAATAATTTATTATTACGAACGAAAAACGATTGTTTTATTACAATAAAAAAAAGAAAGACCACAGCCACAAGTTGGCTTGTTGGTCACCTACTCTAACAATCTCCCACTTGACCTAAAGCCAACTACTCCTAAATCTAAGTCCCATCGACTCTCGATGTTTCTCGTGGACTGATCCTGACAATGGCTTGGTGAAGGGATCTGCAATATTGTCCTCCGAGGTGACTCTGTCTAGCTTCACTTCACCTCTCACTATGATCTCTCGGATCACATGGTATTTTCTCAACACGTGCTTCGAATTCTGATGAGCTCTTGGTTCCTTAGCTTGCGCTACGGCTCCGTTGTTATCGCAATACAGCTATACTGGATCGCTAGCGTTTGGAAATACACCCAACTCTTGGATGAATTTCCTAATACATGACCTTTCCTTTGAAGCATCTGGTGCTGCAATATATTCAGCCTCGGTGGTGGAATCAGCCGTCGTGCCTTGTTTGGAACTCTTCCAACACACGGCACCCCCGTTGACTTTGAATATATACCCCGAGTTTGACTTCGAGTCATCCACGTACGATTGAAAACTAGAATCCGTGAAGCCTTCTAATTTCAACTCGGTATCCCCATAGACCAAAAACAAATCTCGAGTTCTTCGCAAGTACTTGAGAATGTCCTTCACAGCCTTCCAATGGGCTGGGCCGGGGTCGGACTGATATCTGCTTGTGACGCTCACAGCATACGCAATATCAGGTCGTGTACATAGCATGCCATACATTATGCTTCCTATAGCGGATGCATAAGGTGTCCTTTTCATCTCCTCGATTTCGTTTTGCGTTTGAGGACGCATGGATTTCGAGAGACGAACCCCATGGGACATTGGCAAGAATCCCTTCTTGGATTCTTCCATGCTAAACCGTTTAAGAACGGTGTCTATGTACATGGATTGGGACAAGCCAAGTAATCTCCTCGATCTATCTCTATAGATCCGTATTCCCAATACGTATGATGCTTCTCCCAAATCCTTCATCGAGAAACATGTGGATAACCATACTTTAGTTGACTGTAACATCCCTAGATCATTCCCAATGAGTAGTATGTCATCAACATAAAGTACAAGGAAAGTCACTGCACTCCCACTAACCTTCTTGTAGACACAAGGTTCATCCGGGTTTTTCACACATTCAAACTCTTTGATATTTGTGTCGAACCTTTTGTTCCAACTACGGGATGCTTGTTTCAATCCATAAATGGATCGCTGGAGTTTGCAAACCTTTTGCTCATCTCCAGAAGATATGAAGCCTTCCGGCTGCGCCATGTAAATTTCTTCCTCAATGTCCCCATTAAGGAAAGCGGTATTCACATCCATTTGCCATATCTCGTAGTCATACCACGCAGAGATGGCCAGCAAAATCCTAATGGACTTGAGCATAGCACCTGGAGAGAAGGTTTCCTCATAGTCAACTCCTTGCTTTTGAGTATAACCCTTCGCTACCAATCTAGCCTTGTAGGTCGATACCTTTCCATCTACTCCAATTTTCTTCTTATAGATCCACTTGCAGCCTATGGGAACGATTCCCTCTGGTGGATCTACCAAGGTCCATACCTTGTTGGAGTACACAGAGTCCATTTCGGATTTCATGGCATTAAGCCAATATCCCTTGTCTGTATCTGATACAGCTTCGTTGAAAGTTCTAGGATCACATCCTTGGTCAACTTCATCAACGAGGAATAACCTACCGGGCGCTCTCCGAACTCTTTCGGATCTACGCAGCCACGGTTCAGGAGGTATATTAGTGGTTTGTTGAATTGGTTCATTATCTGATTGTTGTGCTTGAACTTCAGATTGTGGTTCTCGAACTTCTTCGAGATCAACTACACTGCCCTTTCTATCCGATAGAAATTCCTTTTCAAGGAACACGGCATTTCTCGAGACGAACACCTTTGCCTCAGAAACATAGTAGAATTCGTATCCCATGGAATCCTCGGGATACCCCACAAAATAGCATAAGTCGGATTTTCTATCCAACTTATCTCCCACTAGCCGCGTCACGTAAGCGGGACAACCCCATATCCTAATATGTTTAAACGTGGGTTTCCTGGAGTGCCAAAGTTCATAAGGCGTGGAGTTAACTGCTTTGGTATTAACCCTATTCAGCAAATACACGGCAGTTAGGAGTGCATGGCCCCACAGGTATGCCGGTAGCTCGGTGAACCCCATCATAGATCGAACCATGTCTAACAGTGTTCGATTCCGACGTTCGGAAACTCCATTAAGTTGAGGAGTTCCAGGAGGAGTCCATTGAGACAGAATGGGATTCTCTTTAAGATAATCTATAAACTCAGTATTTAAGTATTCGCCACCACGATCGGATCGTAGTTTCTTAATACGTCTACCGAGTTGGTTTTCTACTTGGTGTCTAAAATCTTTGAACTTTTCAAAATTTTCAGACTTATACTTCATTAAGTACACGAAACCATACCTAGAATAATCGTCGGTAAAAGTAACGAAGTAGTTAAAACCACCCCTAGCACTAACGCTTAGTGGACCACACACGTCTGAATGGATCAAATCCAAAAGACCCTCGGCTCGTTCCATCTTCCCTTTGAAGGGAGTTTTGGTCATTTTTCCTTTAAGGCAGGATACACAAGTTTGAACTGATTTCACGTCCTCCAAGGAGAACAATCCTTCACTTACAAATTCGTTCATCCTTCTCAAGGAAATATGACCCAGTCGAGCGTGCCAAAGTTGTGCGGGGTTAAGACTTATATCTTTCCGTTTTGCTGATATAACGTTAATTGGTATTTCACTTGGATTTAGTTCATATAAGTTGTTTATAAGTTATCCCTTACAAATCATATTTTGATCCTTTTGTATAATGCAAATCGAATTTCCAAAAACAAAAGTAAAACCTTCATTATCCAAAACAGGAATAGAAATAAGGTTTCGAATAAGTGACGGAACAAATAAACAATTGTTCAAAACAATGGAAAAACTAGATTCCAAAACAGAAAGATAAATCGTCCCAATGGCTTCAGCAGCAACCCTTGCTCCGTTGCCCATTCTTAGGTAGGTCTCACCCACATTAAGCCTCCTACTTCTTGTCATGAGCTGCAAATCATTACAAAGATGTGAGCCACAACCAGTATCCAATACCCAAGAAGAAGATTTAGCGGACAAATTAACTCCAACTAAATACGTACCCTTTTCAGAACGTTTCTGATCGAGGTAAGCCTTGCAGTTGCGTCGCCAATGGCCCTTCTTTCCACAATGATGGCAAGCGTCATCAACTTGCTTGGTGACCTTGTCATTCTTCACTCCGCTCGACTCGCCCTTCTCAAGTTTCTTGCTCGGGCCGAAACTCTTTTCTTTCCGTTTCTTCTGGAAAGAACCTTTCATCGCAGAAGGAGCAACTAGGAGAACATATTTCTCCTTCTTGATCGTGGACTCATAGCTAACCAACACGTTCAACAACTCATCCAATGGTGGATCGAGCTTGTTCATGTTGAAGTTCACTATGAACGATTCATAAGAACTAGGAAGGGACAGTAGGATCAAATCCACCGAGAGCTCGGCCGGGAGGGTGACATCAAGGCTCACCAACTTCTCAAGGAGAGTGATCATCTTGAGACCGTGCTCGTGGACCGAAGCCCCTTCACGCAGCCTCATGGTGATCAACTCCTTGGTAGCTGAGTAGCTCGATGCCCTAGTATTCTCACTGTACATGCTTTCAAGATGATGCTTGATATCATAAGCATGCACGTGAGACTCATACTTCCTCGCGAGCTCTGGCACCATGGATGCTAGCATGTAGCACCTCGCATGGAGGTCGTCCTTCTTCCATGCCTCGAAAGTGGCAGTCTCGTCAGCAGTAGCAGTCGCATGGAGAGTAGCGGGGGGCGTTCATTGAGCACATAGAGACGCTCCTCGACTTGGAGCACAAGTTTCAGATTGCGAAGCCAATCCAGATAGTTTGGACCGGTGAGTTTGTTTTGGTTGAGGATAGAGGAAAGGGGATGTTTGGACATTGTGGCTGAGAAAATTTTAAGAAGACAATAATTAGAGTTTATTTCCTAATAATCGTTACAATTAAAATTTTGGACTTTTATGTTTTAATTGTTCTCCCACTAATTTTATCAGATTCCACCACCCTCTAGCAGACAATCGAGAAAACTTATTTTTCTTTAATGGGCTTTAGGTCCAATAGCGCTAATGTAACCCGTAGTTAATCTATCCTGATTACATAAGCCTAAAGGTAGAGTACTATCAATCACATCACTATGTGACCCTAAAGTTTGTTTACCTCACACTTGATAATGACCTAAGTTAATCTAGCGAATATCAAAATCTTCGTGTGTCAAGTCTAGCCTACCAATATGAGATGTCATAGATCCAACTATATCAAACTAATGCAATCCCTAGTTAATCTAGCCGACCACAACAGTCCTATAGAATTTTATCTATGACCGTATCTCCATCTAATGTCAATTAAATTACAGCTTATCCCACAATAGCACTCCCCGCTAACACGGCTTACTGCACTATTATGAGAGGCTACACATAATTTAATTGTTGGTAGAAGGAAAGAAAAATTCAACAATTTGGTTTTTCTTTATAGCTTGATAATTATTCTTGATTAAGAATGAGAGATTTTATTTATTAAATCTTATTAGCTCATCGGAAGTATTAGGTTATGATCGTTTGTGATTCCTACAACTATGTTCTCTAGGTATGTGGAAACGCATATTGATCCTAAGAGAGACATACGATCATCATCGTACTTAATTACAATCATTCATCTCATGAATTAATTAATTAATACGATTAATTGCAAATATAATTAACGGACTCCCTCCATTCATAAATCAATCAAATAAGAATGAAGTCCATTAATTATTTGCCATTTAATTTGTGTTCCATTAATTAAACTAATTTAACGATTAAATTAGATAATTAATCCAACACTATTCTTTGAATTCAAATTAAATTAATGGATCAATTATCTAATTGGGTTTAATTGATAAATAATTTCAATAATTTCAGACTGGTCCAACCGGACCGGTTCGGTCACCTGAAAACCGACAAAAATCAGCAGAAAAAAATCCGAGTTTTAAAATTAAAAATTTATATTTTCTGAAATATTCAAAATATTTAATTAATATTAAACCACCGAATTTGATAACACCAAAAATTCAACAATTCAACAAATCGAAGCATGCTTTCGAAAGCGATAAACACGTTGACAAATAAACGATTAACCCGTGGCTCTGATACCACTGTTGGGGATCGTGCATGTATACGCAGCGGAATTTAAAAATTTTAGATCGAACTAGTTTCGATTACATGCATAAACTAATCACATAGTCAACGTACCTTAACGCTTCCTCCATACACATGGTAATTATCGATTTTTATCAAAACATGTAAAACCGAAAAATATAAAACATGCTTGTTCACACAATTTCATAAATCATGATAACAATTAATTCACAACATCAACATGCTCGCAAGTAAATCATAAATCCAAATTTATAATATATTACGAGAGATTTCGGTTTACCTCTTAAGCGTGGGATTTCGACGAATCGAAATCTAGAACCGAACACGTACAAGCTGCGAATTACCAATCCTCGGGGCAGCAACTCACGGCTGGAGCAAGCTGGTCCAGCAGATAGCAGACGGCGGCGCGTGGCAGAACACGGTGGCGGTGCGTGCGACTCACGCAAAAGGCGCGTGCTGCGTAACGGCGGCGCGTGCGACTTCGGCGGTGGGGCAGCGGTCTTCCTCTCCTCCAATCAGGTTTCACCTCGTATATTTTGACCCACTCGAACTACAGCACTAGATGTAAACGAGTTAGATAAACAACAAAGAATAAACGAAGGAGAAGAGAGGAGAAAACCGGCGACAAGCGGCGGCGATCGGCGGCGGCGCGGCGGGGTAGCGGCGGCCGAGAGAGCTGGGCGGCTAGGGCTGGATGGCTAGGGCTTTTAGTGTAAAAATATGATCTCAAACTCTCTTTTGAGGTCTATTTATACTAGGGTTCTCAACCCTAATAGGCTTAAGTCATTGGGCCTGACCCACTGATCCATTAAGCCCATCGCCTTGTCGTCCTCGTTTCTCACAAACGATCGTTTCACAAAAATATAACAAAATAATATTTGTGACGAGCTCAAAGATACTTGAGCATCGAGTTCATTGACTATCTAAAAGAGAATGGGATACGATCTCAATGGACTCCACCGGGAACTCCTCAACTCAATGGAGTTTCCGAACGTCGGAATCGAACTTTATTGGATATGGTTCGATCAATGATGGGGTTCACGAACTTACCGGCATACTTGTGGGGTCATGCACTTCGCACTGCCGCGTATTTGCTGAATCGAGTTAACACCAAAGAAGTTAAATCCACACCTTATGATCTTTGGCATTCCCGGAAACCCAACTACAAACATATTAGGATATGGGGTTGTCCCGCTTATGTGAAGCGATTAGTGGGAGACAAGTTGGATAGTAAATCCAACTTGTGCTATTTTGTGGGGTATCCCGAAGACTCAATGGGATACGAATTCTATTATGTCAAGGAAGCAAAGACGTTTGTTTCGAGAAATGCCACCTTTTTGAAAAGGGAGTTTCTATCCGATAGAAAAGGCGGCATGATAGAACTTGAAGAAGTTCAAGAACCACAAAGTGAAGTTCAAACGCAAGAACATATAAGCAAACCAATACAACAAACCACTAATATACCTCCTGAACCTACGGTACGTATATCCGAAAGAGTTCGGAAAATGCCGGATAGGTTATTCCTCCTCGAGAATGATGAAGATCATGTTGATCTTGGAATAGATCCAAGAACATACAATGAGGCCGTATCGGATGCGGACATGGGACATTGGCTAACTGCCATGAAATCCGAGATGGACTCCATGTACTCCAACAAGGTATGGAACTTGGTAGATCCACCTAAGGGAATTGTTCCTATAGGCTACAAGTGGATCTATAAGAAGAAAATTGGAGTTGATGGAAAGGTATCGACCTATAAAGCTAGATTGGTAGCGAAAGGATACACTCAAAGGCAAGGTGTTGGCTATGAGGAAACCTTTTTGCCAGTCGCGATGCTGAAGTCCATTAGGATTTTGCTGGCCATAGTTGCGTGGTACGACTACGAGATATGGCAAATGGATGTGAAGACCGCCTTCCTTAATGGAGATATTGAGGAAGAGATTTACATGGCGCAGCCGGAAGGCTTCATATCTTCTGGAAGTGAGCAAAAGGTTTGCAAGCTCCAGCGATCCATTTATGGATTGAAACAAGCATCCCATAGTTGGAACATTAGGTTCGACTCAACAATCAAAGAGTTTGATTTTGAGAAGAATCCGGAGGAACCTTGTGTATACAAGAAGGTTAGTGGGAGGGTAGTGATATTTTTAGTGTTTTACGTTGATGACATTCTGCTCATTGGGAATGACGTAGGGATGTTGCAACAAACGAAAGCATGGTTGTGCACACGTTTCTCAATGAAGGATTTGGGAGAAGCATCTTACGTATTAGGAATACGAATCTATAGAGATAGAGCAAGAAAGATGCTTGGATTATCCCAAAGCCTGTACATAGACACCATTATGAAACGATTAGCATGGAAGAATCCAAGAAAGGATTCTTGCCAATGTCCCATGGGGTTCGTCTCTCGAAATCTATGTGTCCGTTAACACCTAGTGAAATCGAGGAGATGAAAAGGACGCCTTATGCTTCTGCCATAGGAAGAATTATGTATGGCATGCTATGTACGAGACCCGATATTGCGTATGTAGTGAGTGTCACAAGCAGATATCAGTCTAACCCCGGCGCGGCTCATTTGAAAGCCGTGAAAGATATCCTCAAGTACTTGCGAAGGATTAAGGATATATTTTTGGTTTATGGGGATGCCGAGTTGAAATTAGAGGGTTTTACCGACTCTAGTTTTCAATCGGATGTGGACGACTCAAAGTCGAATTCTGGATTTATATTCACGCTTAATGGTGGTGCCGTGTGTTGGAAGAGTTCCAAGCAAAGCACGACGGCTGATTCCACTACCGAAGCGGAATACATTGCAGCGTCCGAAGCTGCAAAAGAAGGGGCTTGGATAAGGAAGTTCATCCAAGAGTTGGGTGTCATTCCTGATGCTATTGATCCAGTACCGTTGTACTGTGATAACACCGGAGCCGTGGCGCAAGCTAAGGAGCCACGATCTCATCAGAAGTCGAAGCATATTCTGAAGAAGTATCATGTGATCCGAGAGATCATTGATAGAGGTGCAGTTAAGGTAGAACGAGTCACCTCGGAAGAGAACGTTGCAGACCCCTTCACGAAGCCTTTACCGAGATCGGTCAATGAGAAACATCGAGAGTCGATGGGATTACGATTCATGGGTATTTGGCTTTAGGTCAAGTGGGAGATTGTTAGAGTAGGTGGCCAACAAACCAACATGTGGCTGTGGTCTTTCATATTTATTATTGTAATAAACGAACCTTTATTCGTATTAATGATAAAACAACTTGGCATTCAATATCTTTGTCCATTTGTCACAAGCATAAATATAGTCCTTACAGTTACTACAAGTACGAGTAAATGATCGTTAGGATCGTGAGATATTTACTTTAGTATTATACATGTTAAACGTGTTCCTAGTCGAAGGGTTACGCCACCAATAAGGATATGGGCCTTTCCCATTAAGAGACTAGCACTTAGTGTATGTGTACTGCATCTCATCAGTAAACGGTATTGTGATATCGGCATGCATAAGTGGGTGCTCGTAAGTTGACGAATTCACTAAACTCCCTCACCCTAGAAATCTCTAAGTGGTTCCAAATAATCGAGTAGAGATATCTATGGTATAGTTGTACACCATTAGTCCTTATGACCTAAACATCACCGTGACTTCACTAGAGGACCAGCTGTATCATGACCTGTCCCTGAGTTCCACCGAGGACCATCCCAAGGGCCAGTGTTCGTGCAGTCCGAAATCTAGTGGGAGGTCTGTGCATTGTAGTCGGGGATTCGATCGCTAGAATAGTCTTGGATGTCCTGTGTGTTCTCATAGTTTGTAATCATTCTAAGTCTCTGGCCAGAGCTGACTAAGTGATGATTAGAGAATTCGATTCTCTAAGTTATGCACGTAACGATTACAACACTTAGAACCATCGCACCGTCATTGAACATATAAAGAGGTCTCGATGAACCAATGCCTCTAGTTCGATCAGGACATATGTATCGAAGGGACCATACTGTATGCTAACTATATCTGAAGGTTCTTACAGGCATTTCATTTCTATCCAGGGAATCATGACGCGTAGTTGCTAGACGCCAATCTTGATTCGTTGGGTGATTAAGGTGAAACGAGCTTCATCTTAATCGTAACTCTAAGGGACGAGTTTGGACCACAAAGGGTTGTGGGCCCACGGCTAGCTTACACCTGAACCATCGAGGGTCACACTGCTCGTGCACATGAGATCTTTGAATAAACGGTCAGAGATAAAATTGTTTATCTTTGCATGATTGGAAGTCAATATGATTGGGTCCAACATTCATAATTTGGAATTATAAATGAGAATAAGAAAAGGAAAAGAATAGGCGAACATCTTAGTGGACTTTCTAAATCGAGAAGTTTCCAAATTTAGAAAGTGCACTGAATTAGGGTTTCCACTTTTGGAAAGTTGGAAATTGAGAATTGGCACTCGTAGTGACGAGGACATTATAATGATTCCAAAAATGTAATTGTTGCAATTTTCCGATCATCGAATTTAGAGAGAAAGACGAGCAAGTAAAAGAACTAACGAACTTAAGCTGTTGGGCCCGGTCCAACTTAAGCCGTTAGGGTTTTATGCAAGACACTATAAATACTTGATTTATAGGTCTTACACATGAGACTTGAATACAACACGAAAACCTAACCCTAGCCGCTGTCTCTCTCTCTCAGTCGGCCCTCTCTCCTCGGCCACCGCGCCGCCGTCGCCGGAAAGTCGCCGGAATCGGCCATCCGTTGGCCGATCCCTTTCAGTACTCTTTTCCCTCTTTCTTTTCTTCCGTTATTTCTAACTATTACGTGTCTAGTGCCACATGTTTAGTAGATCGAAGTATACGAGGTGAAATCCGAGAGGAGGAAGATCGAAGGTCGAAGAATCGAGGAGAAGCATAAGAGCCGAAGCCGCACGCAACCCCAACGCGCCGCCCGAAGACCGCGCGTGAGTTACACGCGCCGCCGTGGCCGTCACGCCGCTGCTGCCGCTCCACCGCTGCTGCCCCGGATTGTACGGATTGGTTTCCGTAGCAATCTCGTCTTGCTTAGTGCGCCTACCTCACGCTTCAAGAGGTAAACTCACGATTCATTGTTCTTGATTCGTATACGTTTAAAGTAAATATGTATGTTCGTTCTTGTATGATTTTATGTGAATACATGAAATTGATTTATATGTTACGAGCATGTTATTTGATTTAAACGCGAGCATGCTAATTGATTTAAATTCGGTTAAATAATTGAGCATGTCTGTCGTTTTTTAATTTTGCTGGAAGCGCAAAGGTACGCAATTGATTGTTATAATTATCGGGCATGTGTTTATGTGTTTTTGAAATTGTTCAAATTAAATCGCATAAAATTGTTGTTTTCCGCTGCGTACACGTGCCCGTTACCCAGCACCTCGGTCTTTGAAAGGCTTGGTCCTTCTAATAATGTCTCAAGTGTTCACGATAGACTTTCTATAGACACTCGTTCAGTGTTCTCACGACTGAGAAATCACAATAGGAACCAACACGGAAAAACAGTGGCAGAGGATGAGATAGATGTGTTCGAATCAACGGATGAAGCTCAAGCTCGTCAAACGCTTTGATCACGCCAAAGGGATCAACTACTCTTAGTTATTGCCATGAATGGATCAGTGAAGGTGAAACAACATGTTGCAAGCCATCATGCCTCTAAAGAGAATGGAAATCAAAGCAAAGACGAAGTCGAAATTTTCGTCAGCACTCATTATGCAAGTATTGTTGATGATCGAGAGGAAGTTTCGGAAGATGAAATACAAGAGGCCCCTTTGCAACTGGAAGATGGAGGGCAAGCTACTGTTGATGAGTTAAAGGAACTGAACCTAGGCACATTAGATGACCCCCGCCCAATATTCGTGAGTGCAATTTTGAGTCCTGAAGAGGAGAAACAATATCTTGAGATATTAGGAAAATACAAAGATGTGTTTGCTTGGACATACAAAGAAATGCTCGGGCTGGATCCCAAAATCGCAATCCATCACCTTGGTATAAGAAATGGAGTGCGCCCTATAAAACAATCGCAACGTGTACTTCGTTTCGAGTTAATTCCACGAATTGAAACCGAAGTCAACAAGCTCATAGATGTTGGATTCATCAGGGAGGTCAAGTACCCAACTTGGATCTCTAGCATTGTGCTAGTCAAGAAGTAGAATGGTCAAATACGCATTTGCGCTGATTTTCGGGACTTGAACAAGGCTTGTCCTAAGGATGATTTCCCCTTACCTATCATCGAGCTCATGGTTGATGCGACAACTGGACATGAAGCATTATCTTTTATGGATGGCTCTTCTGGCTACAATCAAATTAGAATGGCTCCGGAAGATGGAGAATACACGGCATTTCGCACGCCAAAGGGAATTTACTACTACAAAGCAATGCCGTTTAAACTAAAGAATGCGGGAACCACCTACCAGCGTGTCATGCAAAACATCTTTGATGACATGCTGCACAAAAGAGTGGAGTGTTATGTCGATGACCTCGTTGTCAAAACAAAGAAAAGAGGTGACCATTTGAGGGACCTTCGGATTGTATTCGAACGCTTGAGAAAATACAACTTAAAGATGAATCCTCTTAAGTGTGCTTTTGGTGTCTCTTACGGCAAATTTCTTGGCTTCATAGTCCGTCGTCGTGGTATAGAGGTTGACCCCTCTAAGATAGATGCCATTCAAAAGATGCCTGCGCATAGAAATTTGAAAGGGTTGAGAAGTTTACAAGGAAATCTCGCATTCATAAGAAGGTTTATTTCAAATCTCGCTGGGAGATGTCAACCATTCAATCATCTCATGAAGAAAGACGCACCTTTAAAATGGGACATAGGATGTCAAAATGCTTTTGAAAGCATAAAGAAGTACTTATTAAATCCGCCCATCTTAGGGGCTCCTATACCCGAAAAGACACTCATATTATACATAGCAGCTCAAGAAAGGTCAGTTGGTGCTCTTATGGCGCAAGAGAATGAAAGCGGCAAACAAGTGTGCCTTGTAGTACTTGAGTAGAACTCTAACGGAGAATGAATTGAGATATTCCACGGTGGAGAAAATTTTCTTGGCACTATTCTGCACAATTAAGAAATTGAGGCATTACTTTGAAGCATACTCTATACGACTCATTTCACGTGCCAATCCAATCAAGTTTGTGATGTCAAAGCCAGTGCTATCTGGAAGATTAGCAAAGTGGTCTATCATGTTCAATCAATACGAGATCACGTATGTGCCTCAAAAATCTGTTAAAGGGCAGGCACTAGCTAATTTTCTAGCCGACCACCCTATTCCGGCAGAGTGGATATTATCCGAGATGATCTTCCTGATTTAGACATTTTCTTTACCGAAGTTCTTTCTGTTAGAGTAGGTGACCAACAAGCCAACATAAGGTTGTGGTCTTTCGTATTTATTATGGTAATAAACGAACCTTTATTCGTATTAATGATAAAACACCTTGGCATTCTATATCTTTGTCCCTTTGTCACAAGCATAGATATAGTCCTTACAGTTATTACAAGTACTAGTAATTGATCGTTAGGATCGTGAGATATTTACATAAGTATTATAACTGTTAAACGTGTTCCTAGTCGAAGGGTTACGCCACCAATAAGGATATGGGCCTTTCCCATTAAGAGACTAGCACTTAGTGTATGTGTACTGCATCTCATCAGTTAACGGTATTGTGATATCGGCATGCATAAGTGGGTGCTAGTAAGTTGACGAATTCACTAAACTCCCTCACCCTAGAAATCTCTAAGTGGTTCCAAATAATCGAGTAGAGATATCTATGGTATAGTTGTACACCATTAGTCCTTATGACCTAGACATCACCGTGACTTCACTAGAGGACCAGCTGTATCATGACCTGTCCCTGAGTTCCACCGAGGACCATCCCAAGGGCCAGTGTTCGTGCAGTCCGAAATCTAGTGGGAGGTTTGTGCATTGTAGTCGGGGATTCGATCGCTAGAATAGTCTTGGATGTCCTGTGTGTTCTCATAGTTTGTAATCATTCTAAGTCTCTGGCCAGAGCTGACTAAGTGATGATTAGAGAATTCGATTCTCTAAGTTATGCACGTAACGATTACAACACTTAGAACCATCGCACCGTCATTGAACATATAAAGAGGTCTCGATGAACCAATGCCTCTAGTTCGATCAGGACATATGTATCGAAGGGACCATACTGTATGCTAACTATATCTGAAGGTTCTTACAGGCATTTCATTTCTATCCAGGGAATCATGACGCGTAGTTGCTAGACGCCAATCTTGATTCGTTGGGTGATTAAGGTGAAACGAGCTTCATCTTAATCGTAACTCTAAGGGATGAGTTTTGACCACAAAGGGTTGTGGGCCCACGGCTAGCTTACACCTGAACCATCGAGGGTCACACTGCTCGTGCACATGAGATCTTTGAATAAACGGTCAGAGATAAAATTGTTTATCTTTGCATGATTGGAAGTCAATATGATTGGGTCCAACATTCATAATTTGGAATTATAAATGAGAATAAGAAAAGGAAAAGAATAGGCGAACATCTTAGTGGACTTTCTAAATCGGGAAGTTTCCAAATTTAGAAAGTGCACTGAATTAGGGTTTCCACTTTTGGAAAGTTGGAAATTGAGAATTGGCACTCGTAGTGACGAGGACATTATAATGATTCCAAAAATGTAATTGTTGCAATTTTCCGATCATCGAATTTAGAGAGAAAGACGAGCAAGTAAAAGAACTAACGAACTTAAGCTGTTGGGCCCGGTCCAACTTAAGCCGTTAGGGTTTTATGCAAGACACTATAAATACTTGATTTATAGGTCTTACACATGAGACTTGAATACAACACGAAAACCTAACCCTAGCCGTTGTCTCTCTCTCTCAGTCGGCCCTCTCTCCTCGGCTACCGCGCCGCCGTCGCCGGAAAGTCGCCGGAATCGGCCATCCGTTGGCCGATCCCTTTCAGTACTCTTTTCCCTTTTTCTTTTCTTCCGTTATTTCTAACTATTACGTGTCTAGTGCCACATGTTTAGTAGATCGAAGTATACGAGGTGAAATCCGAGAGGAGGAAGATCGAAGGTCGAAGAATCGAGGAGAAGCATAAGAGCCGAAGCCGCACGCAACCCCAACGCGCCGCCCGAAGACCGCGCGTGAGTTACACGCGCCGCCGTGGCCGTCACGCCGCTGCTGCCGCTCCACCGCTGCTGCCCTGGATTGTACGGATTGGTTTCCGTAGCAATCTCGTCTTGCTTAGTGCGCCTACCTCACGCTTCAAGAGGTAAACTCACGATTCATTGTTCTTAGTCGAAGGGTTACGCCACCAATGAGGATATCGGCCTTTCCCATTAAGAGACTAGTACTTAGTGTATGTGTACTGCATCTCATCAGTAAACGGTATTGTGATATCGGCATGCATAAGTGGGTGCTCGTAAGTTGACGAATTCACTAAACTCCCTCACCCTATAAATCTCTAAGTGGTTCCCAATAATCGAGTAGAGATATCTATGGTATAGTTGTACACCATTAGTCCTTATGACCTAGACATCACCGTGACTTCACTAGAGGACGAGCTGTATCGTGACCTGTCCCTGAGTTCCACCAAGGACCATCCCAAGGGCCAGTGTTCGTGCAGTCCGAAATCTAGTGGGAGGTCTGTGCATTGTAGTCGGGGATTTGATCGCTAGAATAGTCTTGGATGTCCTGTGAGTTCTGATAGTTTGTAATCATTCTAAGTCTCTGGCCAGAGCTGACTAAGTGATGATTAGAGAATTCGATTCTCTAAGTCATGCACGTAACGATTACAACACTTAGAACGATCGCACCGTCGTTGAACAAATAAAGAGGTCTCGACGAACCAATGCATGTAGTTCAATCGGGACATATTAATCGAAGGGATCGTAGTGTACGTTAACTATATCTGAAGGTTCTTGCAGGCACTTCATTTGTATCTAGGGAATCATGACGCGTAGTTGCTAGACGCCAATCTTGATTCGTTGGGTGATTAAGGTGAAACGAGCTTCATCTTAATCGTAACTCTAATGGACGAGTTTTGACCACAAAGGGATGTGGGCCCACGGCTAGCTTACACCTGAACCATCGAGGGTCACACTGCTCGTGCACATGAGATCTTTGAATAAACGGTCAGAGATAAAATGGTTTATCTTTGCATGATTGGAAGTCAATATGATTGGGTCCAACATTCGTAATTTGGAATTATGAATGAGAATAAGAAAAGGAAAAGAATAGGCAAACGTATTAGTGTACTTTCTAAATGCGGAAGTTTCCAAATTTAGAAAGTGCACTGAATTAGGGTTTCCACTTTTGGAAAGTTGGAAATCGAGAGTTGGCACTCCTAATGGTGAGGACATTATAATGATTCCGAAAATGTAATCATTGCAATTTTCCGATCATTGAATTGAGAGAGACGAGCAAGTAAAAGAACTAACGAACTTAAGTTGTTGGGCCCGGTCCAACTTAAGCCCGTTAGTGTTTTATGCAAGACGCTATAAATACTTGATTTATAGGTCTTGCACAAAATAACACAGACAAACCCTAACCCTAGCCGCTCCCCTCTCTCGCTCGGCCACTCTCCCCGCGGCACCACCGGCGCCGTCGCCGGAATTTTGCCGGAATCGGCCATCTCTTCGCCGATTCACATTGGTAGTTCTTTCTTCCTTTCTATTCTTCCGTTTTTCTAACTATTACGTGTCTAGTGCCATGTGTTTAGTAGATCGAAGTATACGAGGTGAAATCCGAGAGGAGGAAGATCAAAGATCGAAGAATCGAGGAGCAGCACACGAGCCGACGCCTCACGCATTCCCACGCGCCGCCCGAAGACAGCGCGTGAGCTACACGCGCCGCCGTAGCTCGTCTTGCCGCTGCTGCCGTTCCGCCGCTGCTGCCCCGGGTCGCACGGATTGGTTTCCGTGGCAATCTCGCTTTGCTTAGTGCGCCTACCTCACGCTTCAAGAGGTAAAATTACGAATCCATTGTCCTTTGATTCGTCTTCGTTTAAGTTAATAAATGCATGTTCGTTTTAATAAAAGTTTGTATGATTTTATGTGTCTACATGAAATTGTTTTATTATTGCGAGCATGTTATTTGATTTAAACGCGAGCATGCTAATTGATTTAATTTTGATTAAGTAATTAAGCATGTATGTTGTTTTTATTTTCGCTAAAAGCGCAAAGGTACGCAATTAATTGTTTTCAATTATCGGGCATGTGTTTATGTGCTTTAAAGTTGTTTAAATCGCATAAATTTTTTGTTTTCCGTTGCGTACACGTGTCTGATTCCCAACACTTTCGGCATGGGAAATGTTATTTGATGGGGCCGCCCGGTACGATGGATCGGGGCAGGAGTTGTTTTTGTGTCACCCGAGGGACATGTTTTGACATACTCGGTGGTATTGAGCGAGCTCTGCTCCAATATTGTGGTCGAGTATCAAGCTTTGATCATTGGTCTTGAAATGGCTTTAGAAATTAATATTACTGAGATTGAATTTTATGGTGACTCAAAATTGGTTATCAACCAACTTTTGAAAGTATACGAGGTTAGGAAAGAAGACCTTATTCGTTTCTGTCAACACCCTTCGGACTTGGTGGCGAAGTTTGAAAAGGTCGTGCTAGATCACATTCCAATGAAAGATAATAGGATGGCCGATGCGCTAGCTAATCTAGCAACCATTTTAGCTTTGTCGGAATGACAGACAACAAGTGTTCCCGTGTGTAATCGTTGGATTGTGCCATCATTCGTTGAAGTCAGCCATGAAGACGCTAACGTTACATCAATTTCAGTCAATGATGATCAAGATTGGATAATACCATTGATTAATTACTTGAAAAATGGAGAGTTACCCGGGGAAGTTCGTCAGAAGACGGAAGTAAGAAAAAGGGCGCCTCGTTTCATTCTTTACAAGGATACACTTTATCGTCGGTCGTTTGAAGGCAATTACCAGCGTTGTTTGTACGGTGAAGAGATGGCTGAAGCAATGATGGAAGCACATTCTGGGGTTTGTGGTGCTCATCAGTCCGGTCCGAAGCTACTCTTTCAAATTAAAGAATGGGCTATTATTGGCCTACGATGGTCAAAGATTGCTTGGATTATGCAAGAAGATGTGAATCTTGTCAATTACATGCGAACTTCATACACAAACCTCCGGAGCCCTTACATCCTACACTCGCCTCATAGCCATTTGATTCGTGGGGTCTTGACATCGTGGGACCTATTTCTTCTAAGTCGTCCGCAGGTCGCGCTTATATACTGGCAGCTACTGACTACTTCGCCAAATGGGCGAAGGTTGTTCCTTTGAAGGAAGTGAAGTAGGAAACGTGGTCGAGTTCATTCGTTCCCATCTTATCTTTAGATATGGAATACCTCGATGCATCATTACCGATAATGAAAAACCGTTTTACAACAAGTTGATGGATAAATTATGCGTGCAATTTGGGTTTAAGCAACACAACTCCTCAATGTATAATGCGGTTGCGAATGGTCTAGCAGAGGCGTTCAACAAAACTTTGTGCAATCTTTTGAAGAAAGTAGTTTCAAAGTCAAAGAAAGATTGGCACGAGAGGGTTGGGGAAGCTTTATGGGTGTATAGAACGACATACAGGATTGCCACTCAAGCCACTCCATACTCCTTGGTTTATGGGGTAGAAGATATCCTTCCACTTGAAATTCAAATACCTTCGCTTCGTATTGCTGTACAAAAAGGGCAAACCGCCGAAGAAAATGTTCGTCTTAGACTCGAGGAGCTGGAGGCGCTAGATATGAAGAGATTAGAAGCTCAGCAACAACTTGAGTGCTATCAAGCCCGCATGTCCAAAGCATTCAATAAAAAGGTCCGCCCTCGATCATTTCAAGTTAGAGATTTGGTTATGGCAGTAAGAAGGCCAATTACCCTCACCCAACGAATGGGGAACAAATTCACGTCTAAATGGGACGGCCCCTATGTAGTGAAGGAAGCTTACACGAGCGGCGCCTACAAGTTGGTGGACAATGATGGATTACGAATTGGCCCTATAAATGGTAAATTCTTGAAGCGTTACTACCCTTGAAGAAACATCTACCTTCGAGAAAAAGAACATGGTGAATTGATGTTGAATGTTAGCTTGAACTACGTTATGAATTGATCCTTTGAGGAGGGTAAGTAGGCAGCTTAGACCCATATTTTAAGTTCAGTCAAACCAAAAAAAAGTTGTTCTAAGTTGTTCGCTTGAACTACGTTATGACTTGATCCCTTTGAGAAGGGTACATAGGCAGCTTAGACCCATATTTTAAGTTCAGTTGATAAAAAAAAACAATTGTTCTGAGTTGTTCGCTTGAACTACGTTATGACTTGATTCATTTGAGGCGGGTACGTAGGCAGCTTAGACCCATATTCTAAGTTCAGTCAAACCAAAAAAAAAATTGTTCTAAGTTGTCCGCTTGAACTACGTTATGACTTGATCCCTTTGAGGAGGGTACGTAGGTAATAATAATAATAATAATAATAATAATAATAATAATAATAATAATAATAATAATAATAATAATAATAATAATAATAATAATAATAATAATAATAATAATAATAATAATAATAATAATAATAATAATAATAATAATAATAATAATAATAATAATAATAATAATAATAATAATAATAATAATAATAATAATAATAATAATAATAATAATAATAATAATAATAATAATAATAATAATAATAATAATAATAATAATAATAATAATAATAATAATAATAATAATAATAATAATAATAATAATAATAATAATAATAATAATAATAATAATAATAATAATAATAATAATAATAATAATAATAATAATAATAATAATAATAATAATAATAATAATAATAATAATAATAATAATAATAATAATAATAATAATAATAATAATAATAATAATAATAATAATAATAATAATAATAATAATAATAATAATAATAATAATAATAATAATAATAATAATAATAATAATAATAATAATAATAATAATAATAATAATAATAATAATAATAATAATAATAATAATAATAATAATAATAATAATAATAATAATAATAATAATAATAATAATAATAATAATAATAATAATAATAATAATAATAATAATAATAATAATAATAATAATAATAATAATAATAATAATAATAATAATAATAATAATAATAATAATAATAATAATAATAATAATAATAATAATAATAATAATAATAATAATAATAATAATAATAATAATAATAATAATAATAATAATAATAATAATAATAATAATAATAATAATAATAATAATAATAATAATAATAATAATAATAATAATAATAATAATAATAATAATAATAATAATAATAATAATAATAATAATAATAATAATAATAATAATAATAATAATAATAATAATAATAATAATAATAATAATAATAATAATAATAATAATAATAATAATAATAATAATAATAATAATAATAATAATAATAATAATAATAATAATAATAATAATAATAATAATAATAATAATAATAATAATAATAATAATAATAATAATAATAATAATAATAATAATAATAATAATAATAATAATAATAATAATAATAATAATAATAATAATAAAAAATGAATAAAGAAAAAATAGGATGATTTATTTTACTGATCCGTCTAAAGGCAATGAAGAACTGGGCACGCCCTCAAAGAATGAGGAATTTGCAATGGCTAAGTCAAAAACCTTTGATGTCTCCTTCGATGGACATTGGTTGCTAAATTCGTCGTTCGAAGGTAAAAGCGCGGAGATGATCTCATTCCCCTCACCATGAATAGCTTCGGCAGAATTAGAGGCCAAATTATCAAGAGGAATACGTCGCTTCCTAGTAGAAGCCTCCACAGCTTGCGCGATGTTTCCCTTTTCCGATAGATGAAGAAATATAAGGTTATTTCGGATCTTTTGCTGAAGTTCTTCGAATAGTGTGACCAAGTTTGAGTGATAACTTAGTGTTTTCTCTTAAAGAGGTTTTCCAACTTTTGCCCACCATTCCGTATATTCTTTTGTCACCAAAGGAAAGGAAGATGTGTCACTTAGCATAATAATCTTGGAGGATGTGCCCAATAAGGTGCAAGATGTCCAAAATCGGATGAGTTCGTGCAACTCACAAGTCAGTATTTCTTTCTTCAAGTCACCCGGAATACCTTGACAGAAACCATGTTTGCGGCTAAATCTATGAGGGTTGTACGCCTCAATAATGTGTTCCGCCTCACACCGAAGTGTCAAATAGCTGGATCGCAAAACCATGTGGATATCTCTGCATTTGCTGGATAGTTTGGCATCGTCTATGACAAAAGTTTCTTGCTTGGAATACCACAAATATCAGAGCTTCGACATATTAAAATAAACAAACAAGTTTTTTAAAAGGAAAATAAATAATAAATAAGTAAATCAGCGAAAACGCTAAATGCAGGACCATAAATGTTGAATGCAGTTTGGACGAAAATTGCATTACTTTCCCCTCTCCGGGGGCATGCCTAAGAATAATTTCTGCTTGAATTTGTCCCTAGTTTATTAAGCACCTAAGGGTGTATATAAAATAAGCCCATAATTTTACTTAATTTATATTATTTGTTTTGGTCAAAGAACCTACACATATATTCATCAAATCATTAAGATCTTCACCCATAACTTCAAAAAATAAAACAGCTAGCAAATTTCCTCTAATTTCTATTTTTCTTCGGATGATTTAACTTATAACTATTGGGGGAGAGTTGATTAATGCTAATCATTAGAGTTTCTATTTATAAATTTGGAAATAAGACTATAAAACTCTATGATAAAGCAATAATATAAGCAAATGCAAAAAGGCCCATCACATGGGATTTAAATGCATTTTGGTCCACAAAAAAAACAGTCTCTCAATTAAGCTCATCCTCATGTCTTTAGTCTAAAATACCCTCAATAATATAGTTCTTATCAATTCCACCCATTATACTCTAACTTCCTTAATATTACACATTGACCTCGAATTTAAACAAATATATCACATTAACCCCCAAAACTTTTTTTTTTCAGAAAATAATTTTTTTTCTGAAATAATTTTTTCTGAATTTTTTTTTTTCGGAGACCGGCGGCGTTGACTTTTTTTTTTTTTTTAAACTTTTTTTTTCCTGAAATTTTTTTCCAGCCGGTCTACCACTGTTGACCGCCGGTCTCCAGCGTTGACTTTTTTTTTTTTTTTTGAATTGTTTTTCTTAGAAAAAAAAAAAAAATTTAATTAATATTACTGTCTTGGCTACTAAATTACTGTCTCAGGCAGTAATATTACTGTTTGGGACAGTAATATTATTAATATTATTGTCTAAGACAGTTAAATTACTGTTGGAGACAGTAATTTAACATCCAAGGCAGTAATATTAATTAAAATAATTTTTTTTAAAAAAAAAAAAAAAAAAAAAAAAAAGTCAATTAACAGTTAAATTACTGTCTCCGACAGTTAAATAACTGTCGGAGACAGTAATTTAGCAACGAATACAGTAATATTAATTAAAATATTTTTTTTTAAGAATAAAAAAGTTAATTAACAGTTAAATTACTGTCTCCGCCAGTTAAATAACTGCTGGAGACAGTAATTTAGCAACGAATACAGTTTGTTATCTCTCTTTTTTGTTATCTCTCTAGATTTCTCAGTTTTGTTTTTCAGATCTATCCACCACCACCACCGTCGCCGCCTCTCTCACTCTCGTTTTCGTTCACCGTCGCCACCACCGTTGTCGCCGACTCCCCCTCCCTCTCTTTCGTTATATTTCTATCCTATTTCAGTATTTTTTTTACTTCTGATTTTTTTCTCCAGATCTAAAATAGCAGCATTAAAATGACTATAGTCTATTCGAATATGACTATTGTCTGAATATGAATATTGTTGAATATGATTGTAGTCATATTCAAATATGTTCTATCTTTTTGTTTCAAGTTGACTTGTATTAACAACATTCAAATTGTGATTTTTTGTGTGGATGTTGATTGGATTGTTTTCTTAAACAAAACAATAGGCAATCTTCGTTATTTTATATAATTTGGTAAACATGACTGTACCACAATATATAATCGTAATTTTTAAATTGAACATGGAAAAACTACAATATAAAGAAAGAATAAGACTAGTTGATATAGTCACATATAGTCAGTCATATTCGGCATAGTAAACAAGTCAAGAAAAAAAATCAATTTTTTGTTTAAAAAAAATATTTTTATTAGAAAATATTTAAAAAAATAATAATAATAATTGATACAAATCATGCTAAAATGATTAATTGATACAAATCAATTTTTTGTTTAAAAATAATATTTTTTTTGTAAATAAGACTAGTTGATTTTTTTTTATTTTTTTTTGATTTGGTAGCAGATTTTTAGGAATTTGGAAGCAAGTTTTTAGAAATTAGATTGTTGTTATGGAAAGAGAGCGAAAATGATTAATTGATACAAATCATGCTAATTGATATAAGGATCGTATTGGGAATACGATTTCTAGGGGGTTATCACAAAGAAAGATGTAAGGGGTAGACATATCGCCATTTCTTAACTATATGAGGGGCTTATTGCTAATAACGTCTTATATTATTTGTTTCATTTATAAAAAGTTATTTGTACCCTTATATATAAGTCTTATTTACACATATGTTTCAACTAATTTTAGTATCATTTCTCGTTCACCACATTCTCTATTGATAGGAGAAATATATGAAAATTGTCGATAATATCGATTGGCTCTTTCCTTCATATAGAGATTTATGCCGACGTCGTCCAAAGAATGAACAAATATCTTGGAATACCGGCCTCATTAGGATACACAAGGCATGATTTTTTTAGCTATCTACGAGATAGGTTGCGCGCAAAGATCCCTTCTTTTTCATGAGTTGTTTTCTTCTCCCTGATGGGATCTTGAATGACTTGGAATCGACCGTTAATTTTTTTTGGTGGGGTAGTGGAAATAGTAAATACATGGCTTGGATGACTTGGAATCATTTGTGTATAGCCAAATTCAAAGGTGGTCTTGGTTTCAGAGACTTGAGAATATAATGTTCAATCTTGCTCTTCTTTCAAAGCAAGTTTGGAGGTTCCTCACAAATCCAGATCTTATTACCAAAATTCTTAAAACCAGGATACTTTCTGAACGAAGAAATCCTTATGGATGTCGGAGGGACACGTTGATCGGCCACTTGTAGAAGCTTACTTAAGACGCAATGTTTTCTTTCCGAGGGAATTTGCTGATGAATTGGAGATGGTAGAGTACTTCAATATGGGGTGATCCATGCTTACGTAAGGTTGCCAATTTTAAGATCTTGACAAGAAGGCCAGCGCACACTTCTTCCCCATACAGGGTTTCGATCTAATCGATCCTACTTCGGGATCATGGAATGTGAATTTAATAAGTACAACTTTTTTTTGCCAGTGAGAGGATTTTTCCGCCCCGTTTGGAACAGGACATGTAAAAGATGTGTGGGTGCGGCAATATTCTAATACGGGCAAGTTCTCGGTGTGAAGGTGCTATCACAATATTTTGTCGAGTGGGGATAATTCGGTAATTGCAAAAGTGTCTATTCCATTTTCCAATTTTAACTTGTTGAAAAATATAAAACACAAAAAAAAATGAAAATAATTAAATACTTTATTTAGTCCATGTAAGACTTACTATTGATGTTTTTAATGCCCTAACTTATTCATCACTTGGATGATTTGTTGAAAAACATTTTTAATTAAGCACAATAGAACATCTCATTATAACATAAAACTACTCAAATTAAGCTCAACAAAAATGTTGTTATAAAATCCTAAATCTTGAAATCCATCAATCAATACATACCCCCCATGTATTTGGTGGCGAATAAACATATTTCAAAGATGTTTCATTAGATACACACATGTAATCAAGAAAATCAGACAACCGTTCGGGCAAATGGCCGTAATGCGGCAAAAAACATCAAAAGATATAGCGATTTCTTAACATTCAACAAGCAATTGCTAACAATTTTGATACAACAGAAGAAAACTGAGGGTAAAAAAAAGCAATGAGAGACATCTTAGTAAAACGGAAACAAGAGAAGATAGGATTTACTATTCTTAACAAGTATCGCCACAGTTTTGATCCTCATTCGTAGTCTTCATTAAACAAGTGCTTTATCGGCAATCTTTTAGAAGCATTAATGATATTGTAGAGTGTTTTATGGCTTTTAATGTTTCTCATCTTCGTGCGGGACTGAAAGAAAACCAACAGAGAAATAAGTGAATTGGTATAATCGAACTTCGGAATCCTATATATGACAATGATAAACTGCAGACAGTCCTTGAACATTGACCTATTTAAAAGAAATAATGACAGATTTTCATCTCGCTCGTTTTTAACTTATTGGCCAACTTTATACTTTTTTTCTAAATGTCTGTCATTTAAGAAAGTTTGCCCATCCTGTTGAAATTATACGCGAAGTATCTGTAGGCATGTAGAATCGAGTAATCAAGTAAAAAGGAGAACAGCAGATGAAAATAAAACTACTACACTTGACTTACCCGAGCTATAGATTGTCAAAATCATCATCCAAATCATCTTTATCGTTATCTGAGAAAGAGAGAAAACACGATCAGCATGCTAAAAAGACGTGGCATTCTCTATTCTTGAAACTAACAATTGACGACATGCAGTAATTTTCCAACTGTGAAAATATGAAAAAATTATCAAAACTGCCAAATTACAAATCATTTTGAAGTTTCGAACTTATTGCTAAATTAACATGTACACTAACTGAAAGCACTTCGAAGTATCTATGTTACGTTTCTTTAATAACTTCAAAACTGGAAATTTGGAATTTTCTAGTTTTTATCTTGCTAAGATCTTGTTTCTTTGGGTTATCCTGTTAGACTCTGCTTCTCTTTCTATCAGAATCATAGGAAAATCAGATATCACATTTGGAAGTTGTGACAAAAATTGAGCCGAGAAACTCATGTTATATCGTTTTCAAAAATACAAAAACCGAAATAAAAACAGATGGTACGGGAAATATTGTTTATCTGAATAATTAAAGCAAAAAAAGGCAGCTTCACTCAAGTTAGAATGCAACATAAACCGAATGATTTAAAAATGCATACAGTATACCTGGACCATCATCACTGTCCTCGATATCTCCAAGAAGAAATGCATCTAAATCCTGCTCAGAAGCTGATGATTTTGATGTATTATTTTTTGGTTTTGAACTCTCATCTTTCTTTTCAGTTCCCACACCTGATGAAATTCCCTTCACCTCAGCATCTTTTACGTTTTCAGCTGCCTTGAGATTTACATCTTCTGTGTAGCGCTTTTCGTATCTATAGCAGACTGATAGATTAGATTATTCAACGAAATATAAAGTCATCCAAGCCACATAAATAGCACGAAGCACAGCCAAATAGAAGCTTAAATATTAATATTCTATGTAGCATCTTGAGATCCATAACACTAGCATCATATTAATACCAAAGAAAAGTGAGTCCCTCTTTGGTTTTCAATCTCTGTGATTCAGTACAGGCTTTCGATATGATATTACCAAGTAATTAACCTATTAGGTTGAATAGGTATTAGACTAGCTAACATTTTCAACAATTTGAGCTTGAAATTTGATTTCAAGTCATATAACTGAATCTCACAAACTCATAAATGCAGAAAAAAAAAAAAGATGAACTCCAAAGTCATCATATCTGAAATAAAAAACTGAAAAGAAAAGGTTAGAAATTTTTCACAAACAGTTGGAAATTGCCATCCAAATAAAACCAGTTCAGACGGATTAATAAATTTCCACGCGTGAAGTCCTTTCCTGACTCACTGTCATGCTACTCTCACGGAATTGTTTTATAAGATCTTTGTCGATAAAGAATAAGAAATGTTAACTTATTCTAAGCATAAAGTTTCCATCAAATATGGATAATAATCAATACACAAAGTGTCATTTAAAACCATTTCCGAGTTATGTTTCTTGCACAATCTTAGCTTCGGTAGTACATAAATGAGTCATGCCTTTAGAATCATAGTATCTATCTCTCTCTCCCTGTGCAGGATGTAAAATTGAGGAACTCAACATATTATCATCGCAATAAGGAGTTGAGAATTATTAAAGGGAATAAATAAAAAGTTAACACTATGAGTAAATTACCGAAAATAATTGAACTCGTGCAAGGGCAAGTTACTTACGGTGCAACATGACTGTTAACAAGAGTGAAATAGATCCTCCAGAACTTCCGTTCTTTCATCACTCGTGGACACAACTGATACCTTAGCTTTGAGATTTCCTGAAAGAAAGCAAAAACTATTATTGTCATTGTGATTCTAAGCACAATGTCAAGTCATTTCAAATTCATTCATATTAAAGAAGGTAAATTACACCAATGTCCGCCTGAAATCTGATTACAGCTAGGTCCCTCACATTTGAAATGTTACACCTCCCTTGAGGATTGATTTTAGCTAACTATTTGACTCCTTTTGGTCATTAATTTCTCAGAAATTCCCTTCTTACACCTTGACCAAATATTAAGTAAATTATATGGTCCTACCCTAAGGCTCGATCATATTACACATAGGCACCTCGAAATTAAAAAAAAAATATTAACCGAATCTCCCTTTAGATACGATGTTATTTAAAAATCCAATATAAACTTAGTAAATGGCGTGTTTACTCTAAATCAATTTTACAAAATAATTCTTTTTTCTGACATTATCAATACTCAATGAGTTACAATCAAATAGGGCAAGTGTTGACCGGAACTAAACTTCAAGAATAAACTGAGGCATACTTTGAACTGAAAATCCAAATCTGACATCCTACATGATAGTTTGGGAGGCCAGAGAAATTTAGTACCCCCTGCATTTGATTTGATAAGTTTGTTAAGACTCTTTCCGCTTAGGTTACTTGCTCGTATTATAAGTTTGTTAAGGCTCGTTTCCTCATAGCCAGTTGCTAGTGCTGCTATTTAGGAATTCCTTGTAATGTCTAATCTCAAAAAACTAGTCAGTTGCTCGTTTTCACAGGTTTCAACCACTAATCATTGTTTAAGTCTTGTATAGGACTCCGACATTTCAAACTAGGGCATTAGATTAGACATTAAACAATGCCCTAGTTTGAAATGTCGGAGTGTTATACGAGATTTAAACAATGATTGGTGGTTGAAACTAGTGAAAAAAGCATCATTGCTCAAACGGGGGATAACACTGTTTACAACGGAAATTGCAATTTCACGAATTAAGGCATTACATTTCGAAGTTGGAACATAGAAATGGAAATAGATGTTGATTGTCTAGGTTATCCCTAGGTTTTATCTACCGAAAACGGATGTTGATTACGAGCATGTAAAAACTAACCTTCACAGTTGACAAAACAATCTTGGCATGCTTTTCTTGCCACTCGGTGAGATCCTGTCTAACATTCGAAAGTGTAGGAATATCAGATACCTCTGAGTCATCTGCGATTAAGAAAAATGCTCGCTGATATAAGTACTAATTGGATGGATATGATATTCGTAGTTCTAATGGAAGAATCAATCAATTAATTAATTAATTAATGTAAAGTGCTCTGAAATTCACTTTTCTGTTATTTGATCAAATGATCCAAATGAACCAAATCAAGCATTCATACCTAGAAGAGGGAAATCTCTGAAAGTATTGGGAGTAATCCCTTTGACAAACTCCCTCAACTCGTCCGTAATACCGAACATCTCCAGGTCAACGGGCTCGTTGCCGCCTTTCTGAGCGGCATCGACGAGATTGTTCAGGACGACGGCGGGCGGCGGAATCTGTGCCGAGATCTGATCGGCGCGCTTCAGAGCCTCTGAAGCGAATTCCTTGGAAAACTTGGAAGCCTCGGCGGCTAACTCCATGGAACGCTTGGAAGCCTCCGATACGACGTCGGAGAAGTTAGCCGAGCCGAGCCCCTGAGTCAGCTCCTGCGATTTCTTCGCCGCTTCCTCCGCGAAGGTCCGTGCTCTCTGCCAGAAATCCATCGCAAATCAGCTTCAATGCCAATCAATTCTACGATGGAATTCGTGGAGGATCTTGTTGATGGATGCAGGGCCGGCCCTAGGGTATGTTACATCACAATTGTTTTTTACACCCAGGGATTTGTTGAAAATTTGTCAGCAATTTGTTGTACACTGTTTGTTGGATGGATCAATATGCTTTTCTTGAGATGTTTCTAAAATGTGATACCAAATTATGATTACCTATCATAAAATTTAATTTACCTGAGATTTTATTTACTCCTCTATTTCATTTTAATTGTCTTTTTGGGATAATTTACATATATTAAGAAAACTAATAAATGTTCATAGATTCTACAAGAATCATAATAAAATGACTAAAAAACCACTCGTATTAATTCTCTTTATAGTAATAAAGGCATAGTTGAGAAAACACAATAAATACTTCATTGAAATCCTAAAGTGACAATTATTTTGAAATGAAAAAAAATTCTCTAGAAAGACAATTAAAATGGAATCGAGGGAGTATAATTAAGGGGTTTTTTTGCATAGGTCTCTAACCAAACAGGCAAACATATTTAATTTACCTTATATTTTATTTATAATTTAGGGGAGTTTTGTGCATAGATCCCTAACCAAGTATATTTATTATTCTATGTTTCAGGTTGTATCTCTTTCACCAATAAGTTCATCCATTTAATATCTTATACCTTATATATAAAAAGAAAAAAACATAATATTATTATTTTGTTTGGGTTTTTTTATTTGGTTTGAGTTATTCACGGAGTAATGTAAATATTATTATTGTCTATTATTGAAATATTATTGTGGTTGATGGTAATATTACTGTTGTTATAGTAATATTACTATCACTCACAGTAATATTAATTCTTTTGACTTTTTATTATGTTTACATTTGTTAAACGGTCAACATCACACAATAATAATGTGTTTTGTTGTGTTAATATTACTGTGCTAGAGATTAATATAGCAATATTACTGTGTTAAACTGTAGTATAGTTAATTTTACTGTGTTTAACAGTAATATAGTTAATATTACTGTCAATCACACCAATATTGTTGTTTAAACGAAAAAAAAAAAAGATGTTACAGAACGAAAGAAATAAAAAATTCGAAAAAGTCAACGCCAGAAACCGGTGGTGGAAAAATTAGAAAGAAAAAAAAAAGGTCAACACCGTAAACCGGTGGAAAAATCATGAAGAAAAAAAAAAGTCAACGCCGGAGAGCGGCGGTCAACGGCGGTGACGGACGAAATTGTCCATAAAAATGTGTTTTGGGTCAAAATTGAATAGTTTGTGAAATTTAGGGTCAAACTGAGGTTAAATTAAATTAAAGGATGAAATTGGAGCATATTAAAGTATGAGGGGCTATTTTAGTCTTTTACAAAAATCTGGACCATGTGTGGACTTTTTTGTAAAGGAGTTTATTGTCTGGATATCGTTATAAATAAGTAACCATTGATGGGCTTATTTGTAAAAACTCCTATAATTAATTGTACGAGATTGATGTAAACAAGAAATTTAATTTTTAATTTATATTTTGAATTAGGTAAATAATTTCGTTCAATATTTGAAAGAGTTATACTATGCGAGATATTCATTTAAATTTAATATTTATTTACGTAAAAAAATATTTCTAATATATAAATAAGAAGTCATGTGTTCAAGATAAGTTAAGCGACACATAAAAAGAAACCGATGGTATATATGCTAGCTCTTTCATTTCATGGTTTTGAGTGCAGATGGTTAGAGAAATTGTTCAGTCTCTCTACCACAGTGATAAAATGATTCCCGACAATTTCCCCACTTGTGGAATATGTATATATGCTCATAGCCCAGCAACACAAGGGAAGCACATGTGAAGACATGCCTCGGACCAAACGGCCAACTTTTTCGGGTAGGTCAGTCACGAATAATAGAGCATAATTCCTTTCGGTCCTACAGCAACCAATCGAAGTCATCTTGTTTGGTGATCACTGCACCACACCTACTAGCAACGAGCAATAACCCTTTTAGATCTCTAGGGCACGTTTCATCATAGTTACTTGTTAAAGAGAGGATCATATCAAAAACTATTTTAATATGCTTCAATTTCATTCATTTAACCCTATATTTCACAAATTATTCAATTTTGACCTATAACCCTATTTTGACTCTAAGTTTGACCGTCGCCGCCGGTCATGAGCCGCTGTTAACCGCCATTGACTTTTTTTCTTCTGCCGCTGACCGGCGGCGTTGACCTTTTTTTTCTTTTTTTCTTCTTTTCCTTAATATTTTTCGGCCCCGCAAAAAATAGTAATATTACTGTGGTTGAGGATATATTAACTATATTACTGTTTAACACAATCATATTGCTATATTACTATCTAGCACAATAATGTTAACACAACAAAATCACTATGTTACATAATAAATTAGTGTGTAATGCAATAATATTATTATGTTAACTAGTCAACAAATGCAAACATAATAAAAGACAAGAAATTAAAACTAATATTGTTGTGGTTGGCAGTAATATTAGTAATATTACTGTGGTTGATATTAATATTAGTAATATTATTGTGGTTGACATAATATTAGTAATATTACTGTCTCTATAACGACAGTAATATTATTGTGTTTATAGTAATTTTACAATAGCAGTAATATTATTACGTTGATCAATCAACAAATCACAGAAAATAAAAAAGTCAAGAAATAAATAGATAAAATTGATGTGTTTAACCGTAATATTATTTTGTTTACAGTAATTTCACTGTCAACCACAGTAATATTACAATAGAAGACAGTAATATTATTAAGTTGACCGGTCAACAAATGAAAAAAAATAAAAAATATTAATGTGGTTGACAGTATTATTATTGTGATTACAGTAGTTTTACAGTCAAAAAACGGTAATATTACTGTCATCGATTATTGGCGGGTGCCAAAAAGAAAAACAGAAAAAACAATTCAACAAAAAAAAAAAGTCAATGCCGAAAATCGGCGGCGAAAGAAATGTTTGAAAAAAGAAAAGGTCAAAATTTGATTTTTTTTTTTTTTTTTGCCAATTGATGAGATTGAAGTTAAATTGGGGTTACAATTACAAATTTAAAGGATTGAGGGTAATTTTGTTATATACATTAAGTTTGCCTTTATTTATAAGACATATTAAAGGAATGAGCTTATTGGCAAGAAAGATATAGCACATAAACCTAGAATAATAAAGATGATTGATCAGGGATCTCCTCACAAAAAGCCCATAAGATAATGGACTGAAATCAAGATAATGAAAACAAGTAAGAAAATGAAGAGCAAAATAACTATTATTTGTGGTCTAAAGATTGTAGTTAATCTCAGGTTTCGATGGTTCGACAGTCAGTTCAATAATATTTTAATATTGGTCTATGATATATACTGTAAAAGCAATGACGACGGTTATTTTATATTTTTTTATTTAAAATAAAATAAACAATAAACAAAACTTGTCGGTTAATTATCGGTTCACGAGACCATAATATACCTTGAACCGGACCTTGTAGTATGGGCCAGTTTTCAAATTATGAACCCAGTTAAATGGTCCCTATCAACCGGCCTATTTTGGTCCGGATCGACTTGGAACCATGGTCATGTGTAAGTAATACTTATTATCAAACTTGAAAGGATGCAGGCCTAATTTTCAAACTAGATTGACGGTGTCTACTCTAATTATAATTACTTCTAGCCTGAGGGAGTATGCATAATTTATTCTAGTTAAACGGAAAAATAAATTTCAAATACATTTCATAAATGAAATATTAAGATTTGTTCCAATTTATAAATTGGTAATCTAATAATAAATTAATAAACTAATAATGGTCAAGGCGAATCCAACATTTTTTACTTCTTACTACCAAAGCTCTATGCAAAAAAAAATCTTACACTATATACCGGTCAGTGTTTCTTTTCCACCTCGCGAAATATGACCGAGCTCACCGATGCTTCTCCCACCAATAAGTACATGTGGAATGTTTCACCCACCTCGGGTGTTGACAATAGTGGTAGAGTGGTCAAGAGTTGCTTACGATCTTCGAATAACTGCTGGCATTCTTTTGTCTACGCGAATTCTTTCATTTTTTCTCACAGCTCGAAAAAACGGGAAGTTGTGTTGTGTTAGTCGCGAGATAAAGCGACTGAGAGCTACGACTTTCCTTACTAAGGATTATGAACTTCTCTAATGGTTCCTGGTGGTGTAATTTTCAGGACTACTCGCACCTTTTATGGGTTCACTTAGATGCCTCGTGGCTCGTTTATACTCCGAAGGAACATTTTGCTGGGTTGAGCTTCATGCCATATCCTGAGGGTCGAGGAAGTTTCTCGAAGATCCTCCAAGTGTGAACTTGCTTTTCTTTTCCCTTACGAGCAAGTCATCCACATAAACTCGATAAACTTCTATGTTGCGCCCTAACTGTTTTGCGAACACCTTGTCATGAGTCTTTCATAAGTTCCCCTTGGATTCTTCAATCCAAACTGCATAGTCTGGTTGCAATTTGTGCTACTCAAAGCTATAAAAATTACCTTGGGTTGATCCATTGGATCGAGCTTGATCTTATGATAGCCTTGCGAAGCATCCATCATGTTGAGCAGTTCGCAGCTTGCCATTATCATGTTGAGCAGTTCGCAGCTTGCCATTGCATTTACCAATCGATCTATCCACGGTAGAGGGTAATGATCTTTAGGGCAAATCATATTTAGATCGTGGAAATCTATGCACATACTTCATTTACCACCATATTTTGCTACGAGCATTGCATTAGACAACCACGTGTGAAATTGGATCTCCCTCACATGGCCTATTCGCAAGAGACGATCTACTTCCTCTGTGATATCGCATCTTTGGTCGCACCGTAGTATTTTTTATTTTGTTTGACTTGCCTTGCATTTGGCATTATATATAGCCTTATGGAAAATCGTCTTCGAATCAATCCATGTCAAGTCTTATGGTTTACATGCGAACAAATCGGCATTACCTCTTAATAGTTCAGCACGTTTATTTTTTAGGCCATCTTCGAGTGGGACCCAATGCAGATGATGCATTATGGTCACCCTGGTACCACCTCGATATTCATCTCATCTCCCGCTTGAATGTACTCTTGTTTGTCATTTGGGTTTATTTTAGCTCATTTCTCATCGCTCATTTCGTCTTTGAGAACTTCACATCTCTTGTTCTTCTCACCTTCTCATAAAAAAATCAACGTAACATGATCGCGATCCAATCTGATCCCATATTAGCTCCTCGATTGCTGATCCGACTTGGAACTTCAGCTTCATGCAAAAAAAGCGGAAGGTACGGCCTGAAAAGTGGCAATCATGGCCATCCAAAAATCACTTTATATTGTGAGGTCGCATCCACTATCACGAAGTTTATTGTTCCTGTCTTGATGAGTAGGTAGACTCCGAGTCCCAGGATTAGCTTTATCTGTACTACCGGTCAAATCGCTTCTCCCGTGTCACTGTACATTGATGTTGTCACCGGTTTCATGTCTTCCTCCAAGTACTTTTGTAAATAAAAGTCATACAAGATTCATGCATCAACAAAGACACGTGACACGTCGTAACTTCTATGTTAGCAGTGACCATTAACGCGTCGTTATGCAGAGTGTCCACAACACTACAATCTTCGAGTCTGAATTCGATTGTGGGTAGAGGTCCTGTATTTGTAGCGATCTGGTTGACCTCACCTCTTTTAATTTAATCTAGTAGGTTGTCCTTGTTCGGTTAGTGTCTCAGTCGGTTGGGCCTCCTACTATCATATTTATGAAACCTCTATTTCCTGGTGGCTCCATTAGGTCTTCCATTTCTTTAGTTGTCCATCCTTCCGTTCTATTATTTTTCTTTAGACCCTTACGCTCGGCGATTAATTCTACCGGTCAGCCAGCTCGGATCATCCTTTCCACTTCATTTTTTTAGCGTGAAGCAGACGCTTGTTTGATCACCATGATCATTGTGAAAATGACGGAACATCCTAGATGGGGGTGACATTTGGGTGGTTCATCCCTAAATTTTGGATAACGTAACATGAGGTGCTAGGAAATGCGTTCTAGAATTTTTTTTCTCTCGACATGGTCAATCCAGCATACGAGTCATATATCTGGGTTGGTAGCTCGTCGTGGCTCACTATTTTGGGATTGTAAATTGATTCCCTTCATTTCTTTGAGTGTAAGGTGTTAAAGTAGGTGACCAACAAGCTAACTTGTGGTTGTGGTCTTTCGTTTATTATTGTAATAAATAATCATTTTTCGTATTAATGATAACAACACCTTTTGGAATTCTATATCTTTGTCCCTTGCATAAGCACAAATATAGTCCTTACAATTATTATAATTACGTATATTTGATCTAGTAGAATCATGAAATGTTTAGTTCAATAATATAACTGGTAAACCATGTTCCTAGTCATCGGGTTACGCCACCAATGAGGATATCGGCATTTTCCATTCGAGACTAACACTTAGTGTATGTGTATTGCGTCTCATCAGTAATTGGTATTGTCATAATTTGATGAGTTCACGGAACTCCCTCATCCTAGAAATCTCTAAGTGATTCTCAATAATCGAGTAGAGATCTCTATGACATAGTTGTACACCATTAGTACTTAAGACTCAGACATCACCGTGACTTCACTAGAGGACCAGCTGTTTCATGAACTATCTCTGTGTTCCACTGAGGACCGCCACAAGGGACACTGTTCGTGCAGACCAAAATCTAGTGGGAGTTATGTGCATTGAAGTCGGGGATTCAAGCTAGAACAGTCTTGGATGTCCTGTGTGTTCTTATAGTTTGTAATCATTAAGTCTCTGGCGAGAGCTGATTATGTGATGATCAAGGGAATGTGGTTCCCTAAGTTATGCACAAACCGATTGAAATACTTAGAACGGTCGCACAGTTATTGAACTATAAAGGAGGCCACGACTCTCGATGAACCAATGCCTCTAGTTCAATCGGGACATATGTATCGAAGGGATCGTACTGTACGTTAACTATATCACACGGTTCTTACAGGCACTTCATTTGTATCTAGGGAATCATGACGCGTAGCTGCTAGATGTCAATCTTGATTCATTGGGTGGTTAAGTTGGAACGAGCTTCATCTTAACTATAACTCTAGAGACGAGTTTGAACCACAATGGGTTGTGGGCCAACGGCTAGCTTACACATGAACTATCGAGGGTCACACTGCTCATGCACTTGAATTCATTGAATAAACGGTCAAAGATTAAAATATTGGTCTTTGCATAATTGGAAGTCAATACGATTGAGTCCAACATTCATAAGTGTAAATTATGAATGAGAATGGAAAAGAAATGAACTAGGCAATGATTTTAGTGAACCTTCTAAATTGGGAAGTTTCCCGATTAAGCAGGCATACTAAATTAGGGTTTCCAGTTTTAGAAATTGAAAATTGAGAATTAGCACTCGTATCGACGAGGACGTTTCAGTGATTCCGAAAATATATTTGTTATATTATTCCGATCATTGGTTTGTCAGAAATACAACATTTAGGGTTTAAGCTGTTGGGTCCGGTCCAACTTAAACATGTTAGGGTTGTGCACAAGACACTATAAATACAACATTTATAGGTCTTGCGTACAAGCAAACAAACCCTAGCCGCTGACTCTCTCTCTCCCTCAATCACGTCGGCCGTCATCTCCACGCGCCGCCACCATCGCTTGGTAGCTCTTCTTTTGTTTTTCCTGCCATTTATTTCTAACTTTTGCTTATCTAGTGCCACGTAATTGTAGAACTCAGTGTTCGAGGTGAATTTCAAGAGGAGGAAGATAAGGCAGTCCAATAGCAACGCCGCCGCCGAAGGCACCTGCACGCGATGCCCAAAGACAACTCGTGAGTTTCACGTGCCGCCGCTATCCCGCGCGTCCGACACCGCTCCGCCGATGCTCCTTCCGACTGCATGGATTGGTTTCCGTGGTAATTTATTTTGCATCCGATAGTTTGCCTCGCGCTTCAAGAGGTAAAATCGGACCCGTTTGCATTTAATTAAATAATTAATATGATTAATTATGATTTGGTATATGCTATATGGGTTTTGCTTCATTGATTTATGAAAATATTTATATGCATGATTCTTGATTTAATGCGAGCATGCTAATTGTTTAATTAAGAGCAAATTAAATATTATGTATGTATGTATTTTAATTTGCGCTGGAAGCAATAAGTTACAATTTAATTGTTAAAATTGTGCACTTGACTATATGTAAAATAAGTTTTCCATATAAAATTTTATTTTCCGCTGCGCACACGTGCCTGATTCCCAACATAAGGAACCTATCTCTCTTTGCTTTGCATCCCTACCAACAAATCTCGACGTTCCCCTTGGTGTCCGTTCGAGTGATTCGATGGCCTAACTATCAGGTATGACGTGGTGCGCCCTTCTCCTCGTGAACGCTCTTTCTTCGACATATTTGCTGACAATCTTCAAGGTTAATGTATTTTTCTGCTCGTGCCAACTGTTCGTCAAACCTGGACACACTGCACTTTACCAGAAATTTGAAGAACTCTCATTCTCGAAGTCCCAGGACAAACGCCCCCACCAAAATCTATGATTGGGTTGTAGGGTTTTCTAATAGCTTTCGCCAAAACGCCTCACATAGCTCTGCAACACTTCTCCTTCTTTTTTGCTTCAAGTTAAAGAGGGTCATGCTAGTTTTTTCTACTTACATGAACTGTAGAAATTGTGTAAGAACTAATAGCTAAACTGATTGAACGAAGATATGGAATTAGGTGGGAGATTGTTAAACCACAGCTGTGCAGCCTTAACGAAGGATGTCGCGAACACTCGACATTTTACCTCGTTGTACTTTGGCAACGATATAAATGATCTTGTGGGTCGCCATAACTGTCATAAAAGAAGTTTATGGGGCTGAAATTGAGAGGTAATGCATCATGAACAATGTTTTTGCTGAAAGGTGTTCTTACAACGACATGATCCTCTCTCCTTCCTCCCATCTGCCCATGTCTCTTTGGTCATCCTTTGGGTAAATGGCTGCTCTCTTGAGCTCGTTTATCATAATCCTTGGTTGTCGCTTATTCATCATGGGCAAAACGCACAGGTTGTTGAGGCGCTTTCCCACCGATTTGCTTGGGTTGTCTCGGTATTTCTTTCGGATTGTTCCTTCGCTCTTTTAACTGTCAGAGCTTGTGTTGCATGTCACTAATTCGAAATTCCTTTCTTATTGCTCTTGTTCTATCTTACGCATATTTTCATGTTGATAAATAATCTGGATTGTAGTAAGGTATTCCTTTTCTATCTACCGATCTGAATCTCCGATGTGAACTGTGTGGGGCACAAAATTGGTCATCCTCTTCATTGCTGTTTCGAGCTTTTAATAGCTCTTCTTTAAGTCGCCCGACTTCCTCTTTTTTTTTTGGCTAGTTTCTTCTCTTAGGCTTTGAATAGGATCTGCACATCAATCAGGTCTTGTAGTCCACGGGTAAGATGTCTGGAGGAGGCGTTTCAGTTCGCCAGACTTTTGCTTGTTGTTTCCCGATCTCAGTCCTTGACGTGTCCCCCTCAGAGGTGTCGTCGTTCTCAATTGAAAATATTCTAGCTTGCGGTTGATACCTTTTACCACCATTTTCACCGATCAATCTATCCACGAGACAGCAAGGTTGCTTTACACGTGATATTCTCCAGTTGATCTAAATAATATTTAGAAATTTATGCATACAAGTCATATGATAAGAGATATAAAGAATGTACGAATTTGAAAGAAAATAGTAAAAGGTATTCCCTCAATCATTTAGGATGTAGTTCTCCTTCAGATTGAAGGACCTACGTCTAGACTCGAATCCTTCTTCCTAAAGACGGCGCCACTTGATGGAGTAAAACAGTAATTTAATTATAATTATAAGTTATTTTACGGGGTCATGACATTTAATATTAATAAATAATTTTTACTATTGTAATTTATTTTATCCGAACTAGAATTTTTTTTACCGTGCGATGCACGGGATATTATTTCAAAAGTGAAAAAAAAAATCAATTTAATACACAATAAGAAAATATAGTACATTAATATAGTAAAATTTAATAATGTAGTATTACTCATATTTTATATAATATTATTTTTTTAAATCTTACATATTAAGATTTATAATCCAAATATATAGGTTTAGATTTAACAAATCGAATTAAATCTTTATATATTAAGATTTGAGATATATTGATGAAAAATATGAGATTGATAATTGTTGAAAATTAGTACAGAAAAAATATTAGAAATAAATAATTACATAAATATCATTAGGATTTTACAGGGTTGCCCAACGTTTCTTTCTTTTATATATAAGATTATATCTAGCCTAAGGGAGGGAGGTGAGATTTCTCGTAATTAAGGAGAAAAACAGGTAGGGCTGGAAAATATTTACCATCTACCGAATACCACGATATACCTACCAAATAATACCGAAAAATTACTGAACCTGAAACTTCGGATACCACTACATTTTGTATGGTATTGCTACCGTACCACTATTATACGGTACGGTAGCGGTATTGTATTTTTAATACCACGGTAATATCGTACCGTACCGCAAATTTAAATTTTATAATTCAACTAATATATATATATATATATATATATATATATATATATATATGTATATATATATATATATATATATGTATACCACGGTAATATCGTACCGTACCGCAAATTTAAATTTTATAATTCAACTAATATATATATATATATATATATATATATATATATATATATGTATATATATATATATATATACATATATATATATATATATACATATATATATATATATATATACATATGTATATATATATATATATATATGTATATATATATATATATATGTATATGTATATATATATATATATATGTATATATATACATATATATATATGTATATATATACATATATATATATGTATATATATACATATATATATATGTATATATATACATATATATATATATATATACATATGTATATATATATATATATATGTATATATATACATATATATATGTATATATATACATATATATATATGTATATATACACATATATATATGTATATATACATATATATATATATATATATATATACATATATATATATATATATATATATATATATATATATTCTTTTATATTGTTAATAATTAATAAACATTAAAATTACTACATAAAATAAATAAGTCAAATCTTAAAAAGTTAAGTTCCTAAAAAGGTTTTTACGAGACAACATTGAATTTTAGTGCAACAAAAAAATGTACATCTCATTTTAATTTTCACTAAAATAGTGGAGCTGCAAATTAAGATTGAAAAGAAAAATCATAACTCTATTAATCCTATTATGCAAAGTGTAGCTAAATCAATGAAGTTGAAGTTTGATAAATGTTGGGAGAGGCAGTATGAGAAATTGAATACGGTCACATACATAACCACTGTTATTGGTTAAGCTGGTGTTTGCAAACGATTATTTAAAAGTAAAAGTTAGTGATTGTGAGTTAAGTCAGTTTTAAGTGCTTATTTCTAAAAGTTGGGGGTGTTTGTAAATATTCCGGAAAATGAACTTAAATATAAAAAGCAGGGTTAGGGATGCTTTTAAAGAAATAACTTAAAGCAGATTATTTTTAGAGAAGCAAAAACAAAAGTTGATTCTGCAAACACCTGAAAAACAGATTATGAGCAAAAAAAAGCTCATAATCACTTTCAAAAAGCTTTCGCAATCACCACCCAAGTCGTTAGAATATTTTATTGTGTTTTCATAAATATCATCTTATTATAATTTATATGATTCAAAGGATAACAATTTAAAATTAATGACAGAGTGTCACGTACCGATATACCGGATCAAAATATCCGACAAACGTACCGAAACCACCCCTAAAAACAGGCATCAGATTCGTTACATTTCATAAATTAAAATTTAATATGCGTTCCAATTCATAATCTAATTATTTTTAATAATTAATTTGTAAAATAATTTTATTATATGGGGTAATAATCTTTAATATTACTAAATCAACTAAATATTAATATAATTTATTATACAGAGTAAAAATAAATCAAGAGACTAATCAGCATCCAATAAATCTTATTAATAAAAGTAAGGTTGTTCTGGTGAAACCCTAGGGTTTTTTTTCCCGCTCATTTTATGGCTATATTTGTCATTTAATTATTTTTTTACTTTTATTTTTTGTCATTTAATTATTAATTTGATGGAAAATTAATTGTTTAGATAAACATTTGGTTCTTATTTTATTAATAAAAATAATATTTTCCCACTAAAATTGTCGTTTTACTTAATATTAATTTGATGGGAAAATTATTTATTTTTTTAGAAAAATATTTGGTTCTTACCGCTCATTTGATAGTTATAAATTATAATTGTTATTTATTTAATTACATAATTTTATTGTTATACTATATTTAATATAATCAAGTTTAATAAATCCGTTAAGTATCCAGATTTTTTCGCCCCAAATTTACGTATCTTTTCCTACCAAAATTGTCACTTTTACTTAATATTAATTTGATGGAAAAATTATTTAATTGTTTAGAAAAATATTTGGTTCTTATCTTATTAATAAAAGTAAAGTTGATCCTGATAAACTATTAAGATTTAATGGCATCATTTTACATTATACTATATTTAATATAATCAAGTTTAATAAATCTGTTAAGTATCCAGATTTTTTCGCCCCAAATTTACGTATCTTTTCCAACCAAAATTGTCATTTTTACTTAATATTAATATGATGGAAAATTTATTTAATTGCTTAGAAAAATATTTGGTTCTTATCTTATTAATAAAAGTAAAGTTGCTCCTGATAAACTTTTAAGATTTAATGGCATCATTTTACACTAAATTTACTGAGGCCTATTATGGGTGATAAAGAAAAATATTCGTCAAACTTCAACAATAACTGAGATAAGATAAATATACAATCATATTACATAAAAAATATAAAGTTAAATTAATAAATATGGCAACAAAATTTTATGAATGGGGGATTATCATGAATATATATAGCAAAATATCAAAATGAATTGAAACTTCAATTTTGTCGTTTAAATTGGACTTTACTTTGTATTAATTTTACTTCAATCCCGTGCATCGCACGGGCCAAAATTCTAGTTAATAAGAATGATATATAAATGAGGAAAGGGTTAATAACAAAAATGAAAACTGAAGGAAAACGTTTCCGCGTTTGATAAATATAAACAGCAGAAGAAGTGGAGATGCGGGGTATCGATCCCCGTACCTCTCGCATGCTAAGCGAGCGCTCTACCATCTGAGCTACATCCCCGAGTTGTGATTGAAAAGCTCCAAATTATAATTGTATGTTTGTTTATGTCTAAGGAAATCTACTAGCAAGTTCCATTTTACCGCTGACAAAAACCCAACCTTAATAAGATGGTGAGAATAATCTATTTTGTGCAACAATCTGATAATAGCGTATGTTTTCGTAGTTAAATAAATAAATATTGTTCAAATATAGGGTTAATATGCCATAAGCCCCTCAAAGGAAACATAATTTGAACTAAATGACAAATCCAAATTTAATTTTTAATTAAATCCTTAGTTTGAAATAATATATGAGCCACACCCCTAATTTTTTTTAATCCCTATCTTACCCTTATACCCTAAATCTTATAAACCTAGACATTCACGTTCAATTAGAATTTATTTTTCTTCTTTTTGTTTTTTCTCTCTCACACGTTCTCTCTCCCACGTTCTCTATCTCTCGCAATTTATCTCCTCTCGTTTTTTTCTCTCATCTCTATCTTTCTCTTGTTCTCAGTAGTTGCACGAAGGCAAGAGCAGGGGCGGTGGATCTCTGTGGTGGTGGCGGCGGCGGCGGGTGGATGCGACGGCGGCACCGCGGCGGGCGGCCGGTAGAGGCGGTTGCAGCCGATGGAGACGGTGGTCGGTGGAGGCGGCGACGGCGGGTGGCGGCGGCAGCGGGGGTCGTGGGGGCTGTGAATATGGTTGATGTGTTATGGAAAGTATATTTTTGACTAATCAATTGGATCTGATTTTCTTGTGTTTTGAAAGATTTTTGTTTGATTTGGGTTCAAATGCCAAATTTAGGTTTTCCCAAAGTTGGTAGGTGACTACAATCGCGGCGGCTGTGAGCGTGGGTTGCTAGGGTTGGCGGCGGCTGCGTTGGTTGCTAAAGTTTGCGACGGCTACGAATTTTTGGTGGTTAGGGTTTGGTAGTAAAGCATAGTACACCGTAGTATACTATACTACACCATAGTATACCATAGTACACCACAGTACACCACAACATTGTAGTATACTACAGTACATCGTAGTATACCATAGTATATTGCAGAAAAATTGAAAATATGTAAATTGAAATTAAAAATTAAAAATAAAATAGCATGTCTTTTTTTTTTTTTGGTAATTCTCAATACTGTATTACGTAGAAAAAAAGGAAAAAAATAAAGAATTTTTTATAATAGTGTATAAAATGCTAAAACGAATAAAGAAAAAAAAAATGAAGACAAACGGATATTCTGAAGAAAAAAAAATATTAGATTGAAATATGAAAATATTAAATGCATAATAAATGAAATGATAAATGCAGTATGGAATTTACTTAATGAATATTTCGAATTTGTGAGTGAAGGGGCATTTTTGGAATGAATTTTATAAAGGATGTGAAGCAAATGTTTAGTGAGACTTATCATTTAGTTCAAATAAGTTTTGTCACTAAGATCGTAAAATATAAGTATAAGTCGACCAGTGTCTTCTAATTCTTGAATTGAAGATATTGAATTGTTTGATTAGTCGACCACCATCTCACTCCAGTCCAGAACCCTCTTATTTTCTCCGGATAAATAATTATTTTCTAATAGTTAGTTTTCCTAGGGTGGGCTAAGATTTAATAATTCTGATCTTAAGTCAAAATGTTTAATTCAAGATTGGACTTAATAATTCTGGGATCAAGGTTCATCTGAGGCATTCGGGGCTCTTACTGAAGAATTTTTATGTTTCACTAGAAATTTTCATTCAATTTTGAGTTTGTTGAGCAATCGGACAATCAAGCCCACGATGATATTATTATTATTATTATTATTATTATTATTATTATTATTATTATTATTATTATTATTATTATTATTATTATTGCGAAATATTTCTAAGTCTTGTTGGGTTGTGTAAGAGTGCTCCTTTTTGCCTTCGGTTATGGCTCATGGTACCTAATAAAATTCATTTGTTTCTCCTAAAAAAATGCTTAATAATTACCCGTAAATTGTATTTTTTAGTTTTTACACTCCAAATGGACACGAAACTTAGCTATTCACGCCTATTTTGAGCGTGAAACTATTACGCACGTGCCAATTTTGGGTGTGAAATAAGTACAAATAGGCAAATTAAAAAGGATATAGAGAGAAAAATGATGAGAAATAAAAAAGGCAACAATAAAATCCAAACAATATTTAACATTTTCAATGAAAATTTAATAAGAATTTAGTTTGATGGGCTTTAGCCAATCTAGACCCAAAAGACCTTAGATCAATAAAGAAACCCATATATGTCTAAGTTGACAACCATACTTTAAATTCATGTTAAATACTCCACACATCTCATAACTAAGGTATGCTACTCATGATCTTTTGGATTCTCCCTTTGAGTTTCGTATTTCACTAGCCTATTTAAGTTGATTCGACCGTCAAATGCGTTTTACCAAAATCGAGTCTCGATCGGTGTCCTAATGAACGACTGCTACTCATGTGTCAACCCGCCAAGGAGTCGATTAGTCATGACTCCACGGATGAGTGACGACCTCAAAAGTCCCCGATCAACTCATTACAGAATAACTAATCAGTTCACGTACTCATGAAAACAATATAATGTGCATAGATTATACAAAAAAAACCTCAAAGTCTGTCAAAATTCATCCAAACAAGCTCAATAACTTGTAATTGGTAAGATTTAATTCATTAAAACTAAAAAATGATTCCATTGAAATTGAATATGAATTAGGTCAATATATGCATGTTACAACTTTGTAAGATATATTTGAAAATATCTAGGAAGATCACCCACCACACATCATCAAGTAGGGCCCATTAGTGAAGGGCATGTCAACACGCCAACCGACTGAGGGTTATGAGCACTGAAAGTTGGCTCCTTAGCCATAGGACAGTGACTTCCATTATGTACCACCAAGAATATGACCTTACCACTATAATATCTTTTCCAATCCAAGGGATTCAGATACATTTTTATATCGAATATATGGGAAAGCCCTATTTAAATTTACTTCCATTTTTTTATTTCTCTAATTTCATATTTTTGTAACAAAATTTTTATTTTATTTTTAGAAAAGAAAAAGTATTTCCTCTTTGTAGTGTTTTTTTTTTTTTTGTACTTACTTTTTACAGGTGAAAAATTGCTATTTGTAGTTCAAACCTAATGCTATTTGTATCTGAACGTTCAGACCGGGTGCCCAAACCCATACCGGACGCCCAAACCGGGCGCGCATTCCCGAACAAGACGCCCAAACCGAGCGCGCATTCCCGAACCGGACGCCCAAACCGGGTGTGAAAAATGCGGGTGAACGCCCGGTTTGGGCGTTCACCGAGCGCAATTTTAGAAAAAAACAGCCCTACAATTCGATTTGTAGGGCTGTTTAACATGAATTTACGACCGAAATTTTCTACCCAATGCAACAAAAATGTTTAAGAGTTGAAAATACATCAAAATTTCGATGAATTTGGCTTGTTTTTGCTTGATTCGAATTTTTCGAATTTTTTTTTTTAAATGTTCCGGTTTTTTGGGGGGAGTGGGTGGGAGAGGGTTTGTAGTGAGAGAAGTGCTTTTGGGGTATGAACTGCAAATAGCAAAGTTCTAACCCAAAAAACCTTTCACTTTTTTTGTTTTGTAATATTATAACTAATGTATTTAAAATAAGTTTTAATGGGTGGAATACACGTATAGACAATCGTCGTCGATATACATGAACATAATGTTGCGGTTCAAATCACATATTTCGCGTATTTTCTTCATTATTTGTATCAAAATTTGAGATTTTATGGAGGAAAAGAAAAAAAAGAAAGAAAGAAGGGAGAAAAAAAAAAAAACAGCCCGATTCGTAATGTCTAATTTCCAGTGCTAATACTAAAATAAATTTAAATGGATTGAATACAAATTTATATATAGACAATGTAGATATGTATGAAGAGAATCATAATTCAAAATATATGTATGGTGGTGTGTGGATGTAAGTTGAAGATTTGCACATACACACATATGGAGAAATAAAGAGAGATGTGGACAAGTACCCTAAATATGGAGCCCCCACCGGCCCATGTGCTATGTGACCATGCATGCTCCCATCAAATCAATCAACTACCTATTTAACTATCCTATATTACCTACTATTCACACTCCTATTACTGTACATGTATAGGTTTATGACATGCATTATAATGAAAAATAACAAACTTTTTTCATTATTCTAGGTTCATGTGCTGTATCTCTTTCGCTAATAAGTCTATGACTTTAATCTTTATATATAAAATAAAGAAACGATAGGGCAACCTAAGAAATCCTAATAACATATCTGTAAAAAAATAATATTTTTTGTATATATATATATATATATATATATATATATATATATATATATATATATATATCCTATTTTGCAGTCATTTTTTTCTTTCTAATTACTTCTCACAAAATCTAGACTAGCAGAAATCTAATCCAATACCTCTATATCTTTTTAATTGTTATTATTATTTTTATCTCCAATTTTCTGGTCTATTTTCTCTAATTCTTCTTTGCTTCATTTATTTAATGATCAATTTCATAGTATGACAATTAAGTTTATAAATTTTTTTCGGAATCAATTTGTACTATTAAATTTGTATAAATATTAATGGTGTTACCGATATCACTAATAATTTTTTATTATAATTGTTATTGTCATGTATTAAACTAATCATTATCACGTACATCGTACGGGAAAAAAAATGCTACTATATGTTATAAATAAAGACAAACTTAATGTATATGACAAAATTACCCAAAAAAACCCTTTAAACCCAATTTAACTTCAATTTCATCAATTTTGACAAAAAAAAAAAAATCCAATTTTCACTTTTTCTTTTTCAAACTATTTTTGGTCTAAATGAGAGAATTCTTTTATTTGTTTTTTCAAGGGTTTTTGGAGTTTACGTTCGAATTTTAAATAGTGGTAAGAATTTCAAAACCGGCCAAACATATAGCAAGTGATTCAATTTCATATTATCCATGGTTATAATCTAGGGCAAATGGCAAATAGGCCCATGATAGGGGCACTTAATTAAAAGAAGAACATCCAACTTTTTTTCTATCAAATAAATCATGTCCATTCAAACTTATTCATTGAAACCCAATTCAACTCCAATTTCATGATTTACACCCTAATTTAACGCAATTTCAACAACTAACCAATTTTAACCTAATTTCAATTTTGACCCTAATTTTGACCCGCCACCACCGGAGACCGCCAGTCAGCCACCGTTGACCGCCGGTCTCCGGTCTTGACTTTTTTTTTTATAATTTTGTTTTTTCTTGAAAAAAAATATTTTAATTAGTATTACTGTATTGGCTACTAAATTACTGTCTCCAACAGTTATTTAACTGTCGGAAACAGTAATTTAACTGTTAATTGATTATTTTTTTCTTCAAAAATATTTTAATTAATATTACTGTCTCCAACAGTTATTTAACTGTCGGAGACACTAATATAACTGTCGGAGACAATAATTTAACTGTTAATTGACTTTTTTTTTTTAATATTTTAATTAATATTACTGTATTCGTTGCTAAATTACTGTCTCCAGCAGTTATTTAACTGTCGGAGACAGTAATTTAACTGTTAATTGACTTTTTTTTCTTAAAAAAATATTTTTAATTAATATTACTGTCTTGGCTGCTAAATTACTGTCTCCAGCAGTTATTTAACTGTTAATTATATTGACTTTTTTTTTTCGAAATTTTTTTCCTAAAAAAGATTATTTTAATTAATATTACTGTCTTGGCTGCTAAATTACTGTCTCCAACAGTAATTTAACTGTCTCAGACAGTAATATTAATAATATTATTGTTCGGGAAAATAATATTCATAATATTACTGTCCCAACCAGTAATATTACTGTCTGAGACTGTAATTTAGTAGCCAAGACAGTAATATTAATTAAAATATTTTTTTCTAAGAAAAAAAAATTCGAAAAAAAAAAAAAAAAAAAGTCAACGCCGGAGACCGGCGGTCAAAGGTGGTTGACCGGCCGGAAAAAAATTTCAGAAAAAAAAAAAACGTTTTCAAAAAAAAAAAAAAAAAAGAGTCAACGCCGGAGAACGGCGATCTCCTGCGGTCAACGCCGGAATCTAGCCGGAGAAAAAAAAATTCAGAAAAAAAATATTTTTTCAAAAAATTATTATTTTAGGGTTTAATGTAATATATTTGTTTAAATCCGGGGTCAATGTGTAATATTAAGGAGGTTAGAGCATAATGGATGTAATTGATAAGAATTATATTATGGAGGGTATTTTAGACTAAATGCATATGGATGGATTTATTTGAAAAACTGTTTTTTTTTATGGACCAATGTGTATTTAAGTCCAATGTGATGGGCCTATTTGCCATTCGCCCTATAATCTATAGTAAGAAGATGCAAGTATACTACGTACGTTGTGGAGGTAACAAAAGTTCAAACATTTTACATAATTGTAAATAACGTGTATGTATACCAGCAGGAATATAATTCTACAAAAGGATGAATTATCCTCATTGAAATTAGGGTGTAAATATGTTGCATTGAATGTCTTGATGGAGCCGCCACAAAAAAAACTCAAGTTCATGTCTATATATATATATATATATATATATTTCTTAAAATTAAAAAAGCTCAGAGCTCAAGTTTATTTCGACTCTAGCTTGATCTCAACAAATTTGGCTAACACTCGACCTCACCAAAGTTGCTAAGCTCTGTACGAGTTCGGCTCGTTTACACTCATAATTGAAGTTCATTCTACGTCTTGAAAGTTACTATAATTTATGTTTTTAAACAACATAATAAATGAGAATTAATGTTATTAAAATATGTCAGCTTCCCCTAATTAGTTACATGCCATGGATATTTAATATCTATTGAAAGTCTTGTATTGCCACCCACGATACAATAATTTTGACAAGTGAATTAGGCCTTTATGGAGCGTTGAAAATCGAACAAGTTTTAGGCCATGTTTGATTGCTCTTAATGAACTTTTAATGACTTCTTATTTCTTATTCGATCGGAAGTTTAACATTCAGCGTGTTTGGGGCCATTAACAATAGGTCCCTTAAAACCACTAAGTTCCACCTCCAAATTTTATCATTTGTGAGATTCCCATAGCATTTTGTAAACTGAAAATACCCCTCCATTATATAAATCAATATTTAACTGCATTTAGCATTTTCGAATTTTTTTATTTTGTCAATTATTAGTTTTTAAAAAATTGTTTAAAAAAAATTGAATTTTTTTTTCAGGGTAAGTTTATTACGTTGAAATTGACTATAGTGGAATATGACTACTATATTTAACTATAGGCAACTGTAGTCATATTCTTTATTTATATTACAGCTTTTAACATTTTCAACCTAAAAATATATGTTTCTGATTATACAGTGTGGCACAGTAGTCATGTATAACAATTATATAAAAAGAAAAACACAAATATAGCCTAGTATGTACAAACAACTCAATCAACATCCGGAAAAAACAAGTCACAATTTGAGAATTACATAACTACATTAAAAAAAAAAAAAAAAAAAACAAAACAAAAACAGAAAAAAAAAACTACACAACCTATATGACTATTTATGTCACAAGTGAAAGGCGACGGATATATATGCAAGCCCACAAATTTCTTTGTTCAATACCTCCAATATAAAAAATACTGATTTACCCTTAATAAAATTCAAGACCAAATTAAAAACATAAAATACTAAAAATAAAAATAAAACCCTTTCCTTTGTGCAAGACCAAATAAATACATAAACTCACAAACCCATCTATTATTTCACAACTTAAAAATTCCCTTCTTCACAAAACCACCAAGAACCCTGCACACCATAATAATCAAATACACACCAAAACATTCACAATGAAATCAGGAAACAAGGAGATGGTGGTTTATGAGGGTGGAGAACACAATGAAATATGTTTTAATCGTTTATTTTAGCTTATGGGTCGTTTTTTTTGTTGGAAAAAAAAATCGCCCATACCAGAAATTGGTATTTGTAGACCGACTTTTGTAATTGTTACAAAAATCGGTAACCACGTGCCGATTTTTGAAAGAAAAATCGGGATACCGATTTTTTGGACAGTATCGGCGCTGGAATGCCGATTTATATAAAATATGTGAATAAGGGCACATTCGTCTTCTTTGGTCTTGATTAAGAAAGTTAGGTTAATTTGTGGTCTTGAATCAAGGAACCCTTTTATATGTGTTTGAACAAAGAAAAAATTGGGCTTGCATATATTTGCCGCCATGTCACAATTTATAATTATGTATGCCTACATATGACTACAAGTTGATTCTTTCAATTGGCCCGTAATGTGTCAATTATACAAGTTTATTTCATAATCGGCTGCACCCACCTCATTCGGAGTTTGATCGCCCGATATGTAATAACCTCATTCGGGATTTGCTCGTTCAATACACAAAAAAATGACAAATTAAAAATAATTGAAAAATCAAAATATCAGTATAAACATTAGTTACCATTGGAAAAATCTCAGCATATTGTGACTACTTCTACTATAAATATCCGGAGTTATGAGGCACCAAATTCGATCTCATTTGTACACAACATAACACTATATGCCTAGAATATTTTGTCCAAATATCATCCACACCCAACGGTTCGACTGCCCTTAAAACGCGTCCAATGAAGCTGCCTGGAATCTTCAGTAATATAGAACAACGGCGGCGGCTGTTTTAGGATTCAATTAGTAGTTAGATAATTCCAAATTTGATCCCTGTGAAAACGTAGACTGATGTGTCATGAACACTATATCAAAAATTCAGCCCGATCCGACTATTAAATGTTCCGAAATAGCCTTTACACGAAAACTACTACTTCTCCTAAAAGCAATTTTTTCTGCTACTTCTCCAAAAAGCAAATTTTGGAGAACGAGCAGTCCCATTTATAAAGGATTCTCGCTAATTTAAAATGATATTTGAGTGTGCGTAAAATTCTTTAAAGTGAACGATACATAGTTCCTAATATTTTTCTATTGCACATTGCCCCATTAATTTTGTCCTTCCCTTGAAATTGCTCGCTTCTTCGTTCATAGTGCAACTAATATAATCAAATTTGTTCAATTACCACCATCACCTCCTTCTTAGTCTTAGCACCAAGAAATTTTCTCTAATCAAATAGGTAAATTAGTAATTGTATAAGAGGGAGCTTATTATCGGATATGGTAGCGAGGCTAATTTCCTTGTTCTTTTCCGCACAAATCGTTGAGTGTGAGATGAAGGGCTGAAATTTTTGTTTTTTAGTGGTGAAAAATGTTTTCCACGGAATTGTCCTTTCGTTATTTTATTTTTTCAAATAGGAATTGTCCTTTCATTATTGAAACAGTGAAATCCAATTTTTATTTTGTCGTATCTTTTATTTATTCACTACTCGTAGTGAAAAGAATATGCTCAAATAAATATAAAGTTCACAATCATTTTTTTATTCCAAAATTATTAATAATTGTAGTATATGTTTATATGTTTAGGGGTCTTTACAAATAAGCCCATCAATGAGTACTTATTCATAAAGAGATCCATACAATAAATTCATTTACAAAAAATCCACACATGGTCCAGATTTTTATAAAAGACTAAAATAGCCCATCATACTTTAATATGCTCCAATTTCATTATTTAATTTAATTTAACCTCAATTTGATCCCAAATTTCACAAATTATTCAATTTTGACCCAAAATACATTTTATGGACAATTTCGTCCGTCACCACCGTTGACCGCCGGTCTCCGGCGTTGACTTTTTTCTTTTCTTTCTTTCTTTCTTTCTGTAACATCTTTTTTTTTCCGTTTAAATAGCAATATTACTGTGATTGACAGTAGTATTAACTATATATGACTGTGAAACACAGTAAAACTAACTATACTACAGTTTAACACAGTAATATTGCTATATTAATCTCTAACACAGTAATATTAACACAACAAAACTCATTATTATTATGTAATAGAGTAATATTACTATGTTGACCGTTCAACAAATGTAAACATAATAAAAAGCCAAAAGAATTAATATTACTGTGAGTGACAGTAATATTACTCTAACAACAGTAATATCACCGTCAACCACAGTAATATTACAATAATAGACAGTAATATTATCACGTTACTCCGTGAATAACTCAAAAAAACAAAAAAAACCCAAACAAATAATAATATTGATGTGGTTGACAACAATATTACTATAACAACAATAATATTACCATCAACCACAGTAATATTATTGTGTTTACAGTAATATTACAATAGTAGACAGTAATATTATAACGTTACTCCGCGAATAACTCAAACAAAACAAAAAACCCAAAAAAATAATACAATTGGTGTGGTTGGCAGTAATATTATTGTGTTTACAGTTATTTTACGGTCAACGACAGTAATATAATTACGTTGACTTGTCAACAAATCAAACAAAATTAAAAAAACAAATAACAAAAAAAAATGATAATAATATTACGTTAATTTACTGTCAACGGCAGAACAATTACATAAATGTATTGTCAGCGGTAGTAAAATTATGTTAATGTACTGTCATTGACAGTATAATTACGTTAATTTACTTTCAGTGAGAGCACAATTACGGTCAACGTTTAGCGGCGGACGTAAAAAAAATAAAGAAAGTAAAATAAAAAAATAAAAATAAAAAACAATAAAAAAAGTCAAAACCGGAATCCGGCGGCGGGAAAAAAATAGACCAGAAAAAAAAAACAAAAAAATAAGTTCGAAAAGTCAACGCCGGAATCCGGCGGCAATTTAAAAAAAAAAGGTTTTTTAAAAAAAAAAGTCAAAATTGGATTTTGTGGTCAAAATTGATTAAATTGGTGTTACAATTAAGAATTGTGTATAAAAGGGTTGGGGGTAATTTTGCCATATACATGAATGTTTCCTTTATTTATAATAAATATTAAAGGGATGACTTATTGGTGAAAGAGATATAGCCCTTAAACCTAGAATAATAAAGATGCTTGATTAGGGACCTATGCACAAAATCCTCTATAAATATAATTCTAAGGGCTAATATAATAAAATGACACTATTCGGATAATATTTTTTTAGTTATCAAGTAAATTTAACCATTACGTATTTCGTATTAAGACGTTGTGCTTAATGGTTCAGTTATGTATTCAACATTCAATGCTCACTGATTAATACTAGAGATTTGTGGATTATGTAAAATCTTAGGATGTGTATCAAGAGTAATATAACATGAGCTTACCAATTGACTTAACATACAAATGATTAAAATATTAGGGTCCATTTAGATGGAGGGATTTGGAGGGGTATTTTAAATTCATAATAACAAATTCTTTGTACTTACTTGGATTTGGGGATTTGACGAGAAATTTCAAATCTACATCCCCTCTTTTTAGTTGTTTTTTGAGCAATTGTGGTGGACTTCAAATGACTCCAAATTGGGGTCATTTCAAATCCATTCCCTAAATCAAATTCCCCTCCAAATCCCTCCATCCAAAAATTTGTAAGAATAACAAATTGAAACTCGATCTTGTAGGACGAACAAGTTTTAATTATAGTGTCCATTTGGATGGAGGGATTTGGATGGAAGATTTCAAATAAATCTATTGCATTTGTTTGGATTGAGGGATTTGATAAGTAATTTCAAATCAACACCACTACTTTTTAGTTGTTTTTTAAGCAGTTGTGGTAGATTTCAAACGACTCCGAATTGGAATCATTGCAAATCTTTCCTAAATCAAATCTCACCTCCAAATCCCTCAATTTAAATGGACCAATATTTTATATTTTGAGTAGTATGTTGAGTCAAGAATTTAACTAGAAAACTGTTTTCTTGAGAAAAACTCACAATCTAATGTTGTTGCAATAGTAGCATTTGTGGAGAATAAATAATACAAATATATGTAATATGGGTCGTTGTTTGAGCAATATATCAACACGCAAATACACGTATCACTAAAAAAATATTCAAGTGGATTAAGATGAATTGAATCTAGAATCTAGAGGGAATACGTAAATTGTGAAATCCTAGTATCAAATTATCACAACTATGTTCTTATCTAGTAATCATAATTTGGCTGAGTTATGTTATCAATCTACTAAGTAGGGGTGGGAACGAGCCGAGCTCGGCTCTTTTGGCCAGCTCGAGCTCGAGCTCGAGTCCATGTTGCCGAGCTCGAGCTCGAGCTCGAGCTCATCGAGCCAATTATTTTTGGCTCGAGCTCGAGCTCGAGCTTATAATTTTTATTTTATTTTATTTTATTATTATTATTATTTTTTTTTTATTAAAATCATTTTATTTTTATTAAAAAATATTCATAGGAAAATAAAAAAAAATTATAAAATAAATATTGAACTCTAGTTATATATATTTTTTATTTTTTCTATTATTATTATTATTATTATTATTATTATTATTATTATTATTATTATTATTATTATTATTATTATTATTATTATTATTATTATTATTATTATATTTTATATTATTATGAATTATTTAAGTAATATAGATTTGTTTCTATTTAAATACTAGATATATTTATTATTATAGACTATTTACTATTTAGTTAATAATAATAATAATAATAATAATAAGAATAATATATATATATATATATATATATATATATAAATGTAAAAAGAAAAAAAGAAAAAAAAAAATTAGGAAAGCAGCTCGCGAGCCGCCGAACAACTAATTTTGGGCTCGAGCTCGAGCTCGTCCGAAGCTCGAGCTCGAGCTCGAAAAACCCGAGCTCGAGTTCGAGCTTTTTTCGAGCCGGCTCGTCGAGTTCGCGAGCCGGCTCGGCTCGTTTACCACCCCTACTACTAAGTATCAAATAAACACGAGATCAATAAACACGGATCTAAGATTTATCTTTCGCTCTGCATGGATTTCGCTCAAAATCCTTCAGTTATGCAAGTAATGATCTATAAATATTAACACGAAGTATATTAATTATAACACAATTAACTAATAAGGTCCGACGATACGTGAGTTTGAGCCAACCCAAATTGGGTTCACATGCCCTGATTGCAAGCCGTTGGTGTAGGTATTCTTTTTTAAAAGAACTTATAAATTTCCTAACAACTTATTTTGAAAATTTAAGTTTTTTCTGAGTTATTTTCGGCAATTTATAAGCTCTTGAACATCTTATAATATAGTTTTAAGAACTAATTACCTTAGCCAAACTGGCTTTTAGTGAAAGGTTTTTGTGTAAGATATATAAAGTGAAATTAGACTCTTTAGAATAATGTTGAGAAATAGACAAAATAGTTTGAAAAACAAATGAGATCTTGATATATTTGAAATAACACTCTATGTTACGCAAAATGTTTCTCTCTCTAGAAAAAACGTTCTGCCTTCTCTCTAGAAAGTTATGTCTTTCCTACGAAGATTTTGATCGATTTTAGCTATTCATATGTTCGTTTTTCATTTCATTCATTTCTGGTTAGTTGATCATCGTTTCTTATCGTCAATTTAGTTCAATTATCCATCGGTTTTGAGGTTTTCGTGCTCTTTGCATATAATTTTCTCAAAATTTGGTAGTGTTCTTTGTTTTTTTCGTGTTTGTGTTTGGGTCTGCCGTATTCTTCTGTTTTTGTGTCTTTTTTTGGTTGTTTCCCCTTCATTTTGTTCGGTTTTAGGGCTGCTTTCATTCCTTGTGATCTCAGCCTCGTTTTTTGCTTCCATTTTTGGGCGTTTTTTGCTCATTGTGCTTCTTTAATTTCAGTTTTAGTGGAGGTTTGTTTCGTCCTCATTTTGTTTCGTGTCTTGTCATCGGTTTTTCGTGTCTCCGTCGTATCTCCGCCTTCTGTCGGTGGAGATCTTCGAGTGGGTAGCTGCTGCTTGTGCCCCCGCATGAATCTAGACTCTCATCTTGTCTTGGTTCCTCCTTTAATGAGTGTAGCAAATCAAGATCATTCTAAATCAGGACCTTCCTTTTCGGACGTGGTAATTATGGAAGATTTCACCAATCAATCTTCCTTGATTGTGGAAGCTCAATCTTTTACACAAGGCAAGGTCTCCACAATTCAAATTTCACCAACCACTTTTCCCGCCCGTTCCACCTCACCCCTTGACTTGGCTAGAACTCCTCACCTCAGCCAACCACAATTCGCCAAGTTTACACCACTTGCCAAATCACCATCCTATGAGGATTTTTCTAGCCTCAAACTACCGGTCCCTAAGCCAATCTCAGCCCCTAACTCTCCTAAGAAAGGCCTATCTTCCACTCAAAAACCGGCTCACGATAATATTACTCAAATCCGAGCCCAAAACCCTAAAACGGACCACCTAAATCCCAATCTTGTGGCCCAAGCTGGTTTCATGTCCAATTCAAACACTAAAAATGATATTTCTAGCTCTATCATTTGGCCGGCACGCCTCCTTTCAATCACCTTGCCATGATCTCTTATGAGCCCGTGAGCCCAGCCACGAGCATACGCCCAGCTGATCACGCTACTCCTAGCTCTATCACTGATGAACCTTCGGCCTCGTGGCGATCGAGCCTGATTGATGTTGAGCGTTGGCGTTTGCAGAATGCCGAACGTTGGCATGCGGAGGAGGCCCACCTTATTGGTAACTCATTCTTTGTCACATCTCGGAAATCTTCAGCTGGGTCCCATTCCCCCTCTTATTGATGTCGGGTAAATTCTTGGTGTGGAACGCAAGGGGGGTAAAAAATAAGGCGACCCAATCCCACTTGCGCTTTATTTGTCGCCAACATAGAGTTAATTTATTGGTTATTTCTGAACCTATGACTGAGTTTGTGCATGATTACTACTGCCGTCGTTTGGGTTTCGTTGTTGGTTTGTCTAATTGTGCGGGGAAGATCTGGATTTTTTGGGATCACAATTTTCGAGTGGAGTTGCTTAGGGATGAGGTACAATTATTGCATGTTAGATGCATATCTGGTTTATTTGGTGCTCCTTTTGTATTTACTGCGGTCTATGCTAGTTTCTCTCGTTCCGAGAGCCGTGTTTTGTGGAATTCGTTCCGCGACATTTTTGAGACGATTGGTGACACTCCTTGGATTTCTGGGGGTGACTTCAACTCAATCTTACTTGAGTCATAACGGAATAGATCGGTTTTGGATAGGAGACTAGATATGGCTGAGTTTGGTGCTATGGTTTTGGATTGTGGACTTTCGGATGTCGGGTTCTCTGGGGCTAGTTCTTGCTATACTTGGGAGAGATCTTCAGGTCTTTTGGAGCGTTTGGACAGGATTCTATATAACTCTGCTTGGCTAGATTTACTGTCTTTAACGCAGGTTACCCACCTCTCACGGACCTGGTCGGATCATGCTCCTATTTTGGTTTCATCGGCTGCTTCTTCGTCTAGGCCTCCTGCTTCATTCCGGTTTCAACATATGTGGATCCGCCACGCTATGTTTCGTCAGATTGTGGAACAGGTTTGTGATTTTCTGTGTGCTCAGACGGGGATGCATCGATTACATACGAAGTTGAGACGATTGAAACAGAAGCTTCGGTGGTGGAATTGGAATATTTTCGGGGACGTGTTCAAGAATAAAGAGAGGGCCGAGGCACCAGTTTTAGAGGCCGAGCACATATATGACTTGGATCGATCCCCCGAGAACCGTGCAAATTTGAAAAAGGCCACTGCTGAACTTACTCTCATGCTCAATATTGAGGAGGACTTTTGGAAGCAGAAGGCAGCTTGTAGATGGGCGACTGATGGAGAGAGAAACTCTAAGTTTTTCCACTCATTAGTCAAGAAAAAACGATGTGTCAATCGAATCCACTCTATTTCTCATGGTGATTCGGTTCTCACATCTGCTCAGAAGATCAAGGATTCGGGCGTTGATTTCTTTAGCAAGCTTCTTACCGATGATATGCCTAGTTTGCTTCCGGTTGATGAGTCCCTATTTTCCGCTCCTCAAAGGGACTTTTCTTCAGTCTCTACTCGTCCGTCGGTTGAGGAGATCAAAGATGCGGTGTTTGGGATTTGTCGAGATAGTGCTTCGGGTCCTGATGGGTATTCTTCGCTATTTTATCAGCATTGTTGGGACTTGATTCAGTGTGATATTTGTGAAGCGGTTTGGGATTTCTTCGAGGGTGGATCTATGCCTGCGAGCTTCACCGCTACCACCTTGGTTCTTATTCCAAAGGTGGACTTTCCGACGGCTTGCACAGATTTCCGCCCGATTAGCTTGTGCAACGTGACCAATAAAATTATCACCAAGTTACTTACGAACAGACTGGCACCTCATTTGCACCACATTATTTCTCCTTCTCAGAGTGGGTTTGTTCAGGGTCGTCTCATTAGTGATAATATTTTATTAGCACAAGAGATGGTCCACTCGATATCAGTTCGTAATCGAAATCCGAATCTTATTTTGAAGCTGGATATGGCAAAGGCTTATGATAGGGTTCAGTGGCGGTTCTTATTTCGTGTACTCGAGCTGATGGGTTTCTCGGCGAACTTGGTTGATATTATTCGGCGATGTGTTTCCTTGTGCCAGTTCTCTTTACTAATCAACGGGGAGCTGACGGGGTATTTCACTTCGTCTCGTGGTCTAAGGCAGGGAGATCGGCTCTCGCCGACTCTTTTTGTACTTGCGGCTGAGTATTTTTTCGAGAGGTCTAGATGCACTATACAGCCGTTGCCCAAGCATGTTTTATTCGACAAGGGGAGGCATCCCTATATCCCATTTGGCCTATGCGGATGATGTGATGATATTTACCTCGTGCCATAATTTTGTCCTGAAGAAGCTGCGGGATTTTCTCGATCATTACTGTCGGACTTCGGGTCAGTTGATTAGTGTGCACAAGAGCACTTTCACAGTTGATAGGGCATGTTATGATGGTCATCTTCGCACTATTTCTCGGATTCTCAGTTATCCGAGAAAGGATCTTCCTATCATTTATCTTGGAGCTCCGCTATACAAAGGGAGGGACCGGGGCAGTTTGTTTCAGACTTTGCTTGATCGCATGCAAGCCAGGATTTCGGGTTGGACTCGGACCGCTTTGGCTTTCGGGGGCCGTCTTGCCTTGATCCGGAGTACGCTTTCGACTATGGCTTTGCATCTTGTTCAAGTTATTCAACCTCCGCAGTACATTATTCAGCAGATTGAGCAGTGCATGGCCCGATTTCTCTGGGGATCTTATGGTAATCAGCGCCGGCCTTATTGGGTTGCTTGGGAGACGATTTGTCGGCCAATTGGTGAGGGTGGCTTGGGGTTGAGGCATTTGACGGATGTGATTGACGTCTTCACTTACAAGCTCTGGTTCCGATTCCGTGCTCAGGATTCTCTTTGGGCCCGTTTTCTCCGAAACAAGTATTGCCGGAATCGGTTCCCAGGTTCATCCGTTGTGTCTTCACTCTATAGCACGGTGTGGAAGCGCATGTGCCGTGTCCGAGAGAGCGTGTTCAAGCTCAAATATTTTGGCGGATTGGTCTAGGTCATGTTTATTTATGGCACGACCACTGGTTTGGCGATGGTCCCCTTTCGGGCATTATTGATGGTGGTCGGCTAACGTCAGTTCGTGTGAAGTATTATTTGGTTAACGGTCAGTGGGATCGAAACAAGCTAGCTGAGGATATTCCTTTTGAGTGGATCGATAGGATTTGCTCGGTCCCAATATCTGGTGCTTGGGGTGATTTGCCCATTTGGAGAGCTTCTTCGGATGGCAAGTTTTCCTTGACCTCGGCTTGGGCCTTGATACGACAGCAGCATACCCCTACCCCTCTTCTTCGTATATATTGGGGATCTTGTCTTACTCCTACATTTTCTATCTTTCTTTGGCGTCTCCTTCTTAAGCGTCTTCCAGTGGATCTCAAACTTCAGTCTCGAGGCACCTCTCTCGCCTCGAGGTGCTATTGTTGTTCAGATCCATCTATTCCTGTGTCGAGTCTTGTATCTTAGTATGTCGAGTCTCCTTCTGTTGAGTCGATTGATCATATCTTCGTGGAGAGCCCGACGGCTAAGAGGGTATGGCATCATTTTTTCTATATTTTTGGCTATACACCTGCACACACTACGCACATACCCCAGATTTTACTTTATTGGCAGCACTTCACTTCGCACAGACTCACACACCACACACACATCACGACCATTGTGCCTTGCTTGATCTTGTGGTACTTATGGATTGCAAGAAATGACAGCAAGCACAATGATATCACAGTCCGCGCTTCTTCCATCATTTACAGGGTCATCCAACACATCAGGATTCTTCACCAAACCAACTTACTTTCAGCGGCCAGCTGGACTGGCATTCCCCACGTGGCTGAGTCTCTTGGCCTATATTACCGAGTCAGAACACCAACTCTCACACCTTATCGAGTTTTTTGGCTTCCACCGGATCCGGGTTGGGTGAAGCTAAACACAGACGGAGCCCGTAGAGCATCCACCCAGATTGCAGCTATTGGCGGGATTATCAGAGGTTCGGACGCTAAGGCCATACTTGCATTTCACGAGAGGATCTCTGCCCCGAGGACTATTGCAGCCGAGCTTGCTGCCCTTGCCTCGGGGCTGCGATTTGTTATTCAGAGGCAATTCACTAGAGTTTGGATCGAGCTTGACGCAGAAGTCGCTGTTCGACTCCTTTCGCACACGGACAAAGGTCATTGGAGTCTTCAGAGTTCTCTCACGGCGATCCGGAACTCTCTTTCTACTTTGGAGTACATGATTACACATATCTACCAGGAGGGCAATACAGTCGCTGATGCATTAGCTAACTTGGGGTGTCAGACCGAGTTGGCTCGTACCTTCACAACAGCGGAGCTTCCCCGACCTATTCAGCAGATGATTCGGATGGACCAGCTTGGATATCCATCCTTTCGAAGACAGTCTCGCACATAGGTGCCATGCATTCCACGTTTTTATATTATTGGCAATTTAGGAATTTTCGTGAACTTTACATGTTAGGAAAGGTTGGGGTGATTATGGATTGTTCGGGTCTATCAAGACTAGACTGTTTGCCAAATGGTGCCACACATTTCGCAGCCGTTATACATGTTTTGCCCATTTTTGGCGAAAGTGTAAGTGGCCTCGGCTGTTGTGGTGAGGCGAACGGTCTACCTTGGTATTCTCCGACCTTCTATGATCATTCCCACCCTGTGCTTTTTATTATTTGGGCCACCTGTTTTGCCCGTATTCTTAACGTTTTGTTAGTTAGCTATTGTCTTTTGTTTGTCAATTGCTATTATTAGCCATATGTTGGGCAGTAGCAATTTGAGCGAAACTCATTATGTACTTCTTAAATTTTGTTTTATAAACAGGTAGGGGGTCAAGCCTAACCCCCCACCCTCATCGGGTGTCGTTCTTTTAAAAAAAAATTAAGTTTATTTTAGGGAGAAATTTGCTAGACTTCTCTTATTTTGAACTTATATAGGTAGAGATCCTAGTTGCTAGATCAATATAGGCATGTACCCTTTGATCCAAAAAAATAAATAAATAAAATAAAATAATTATTATATAGACATAAACACCCTCAACTAATAAGAAAACAGATCTTATATATCCTCTCTTTAATATCACGTTTCTCTCACCATATATTTAACCCCTCATCTCTCTTCCTCTATTTCTCTCTCCCTATCTCTCTCTTTCTCTCGTGTTTCTCTACTTTTTTATTTTTTTTTCTTTTTCTTTTTCTTTATTTTTTTTTGATGAAGAAATCTTATAGAGAAGGAAAAAACGGACATGTTTTTAGATTATTAGATGATTTCTTGGTGAAAGAGTTAAAGAGGACAACAAACATCCCCTCCCCTCTCCCAAAAAAAAAAATCAAAAATCTAAAATCTAGCCAAAATTCGCATTGTGTCTTCTGTATGTAGAACCTTCCCATCGTTTGTAGTTAGCAATTTTCGTTTGCAGGTTGGTTTAACTTCGTTTGTTGTTTGAAGAATTGCGTTTGGTGTTGAGATTCGATTCCTCTGGTTTACAATTTGCAAGGAATGTCTTAAGTTATATTTTACAAAAACCTTGTTTAATGTTTTTTGTTGTTTGCAACGTGTTCCATAAACAATTTTTTTGTTGATGTTTTTAATGATTATGATGTTTTTTTTTCAGTTTGCAGTTTGCATTTGTAAAATAATTTTTTTTATGAATTAGTTTAATTTTTTGGTTAATATTTGGGAGAGAGATGTTTTGGAATTTGTTTTGATGGAGATTTTTTGGAGATTTGATTAGATTTAACTAAGGGTAAATTTGCCACAATAAAAATTATTAATTTATTAAAACATTGAAATTTTGAATTGGATCTACACACATAAATTATAATATAGAGAGACCAATAGCAAATTGCACCTTATTTTAAAGGGTAAATGGCAAATAGGCCCTTGACAAGAGCATTTAATAAAAAAAAGACATTCAACTTTTTTGTTTTACAAATAAATCCACCTCATTCAAACTTATTGGGAATAAGGTAAACTTTTTTATATATACCAAAATTACCCCCAACTCCTTGAAACTCCAATTCAACTCAAATTTCATGATTTACACCCCAATTTATCCCAAGTTCACCAATTAACCAATTTTGACCGCCACCGCCAGATACCACCGGTCAGCTGTAGTAGACTGCCATTGACCTTCGGTCTCCGGCGTTTTTTTTTTTTTTAAAACCATTTTTTTCTTTCAAAAAAATATTTTCATTTATATTTCTGTCTTGGCCTGCAATTTTACTGTCTCGAAGACAATAATTTAACTTTAATTAATTTTATCATCTTGGCCTGCAATTTTGCTGTCTTTGACCGTAATATTACTATCTCATGCAACAATATTACTGTTTGAGACAATATTATTAGTAATATTATTGTTCGGTACGGTAATATTAGTAATATTAATGTTTTGGCATTCAATATTACTATATCTCAGACAATAATTTTGTTGTTAACACAGTAATTCAGAGAGAAAAAAAACTTTCAAAACATAAAATAAAAAGAAGTCACCCCGGATATCGGCGGTTAATGGCAGTTGACCGGCCGGAGAAAAAATCAAAAGAAAAAAAAGAGTCAACGCCGGAGAACTGTGCGGTCAACGCCATGATCTAACCGAAAAAAAAAGTTCAGAAAAAAATCATTTTCTAAAAAAGAAATAATTTTTCAAAAAATTATTAAAATGGAGGTTAATGTGATATATTTATTCAAATATGAGGTTAATGTGCAATATTGCTGAAGTTAGAGTATAGTGGATGGACTCGATGAAAATTATATTATATGAGCATTTTAGACAAAAAAATATGGGAATGAGTTTATTTGCGAGACTGTTTTTAATTTGGACCTACATGCATTTAAGTCCCTTATCATGAACTTATTTAACATTTGCCCTATTTTAAACAACTAACAAAATCTTAGATAGGATAAAACTGATAAACTAATAACTTATTTAAGATGTTAAATAAAATTGTTCAACTCTATACTTAGAAGTAAAATTGTTCATCTCTATGCTTGATATTTGTCAAATAAAATCGATGACATGGGAAACGTAAGCTCAAGTAAATTCATAACTATGTACAATGAAGTTCGATTGTATACATTGGGATTCAAGCTACTAATACTTGTATTCTACCCACGACAGAAAAATATACATGAAAAATTAAAGTTTGTTTGCACAAACGATATTAAAAAAAACAACTAATCAATTATTGAGAATTACTCTTTCCGTTTCGTTTTAACCGGTGTTCTAAAAATCGGTCGAGGCGGCCGATTAATCGCTCTCCGAGATGAAGGTTGTCCAAAAATTTACGATTTTAGTGTAAGGGTTTGAAAAATCGGTTTTTTGTCCGTGAGGCGGTTTTAGGCGGTCTGAGGCGGTCAAACATTTAAGGCGGGTCAAACTTCGGTGGCAAAAATCGGCCAAAAATCCGTCAAAAATCGGTTTTTTTTTTTCAAAATAAAAGTTGGGATATTAATAAAAAAAATATGAATTTATGATTCATTTTGTTTATCTTAACTATTATTGTTAAAGACCTAATGATGTATGCCAGGAATGTATGTAAATTCAAAAAAATTGCCTTTTTATTTATATTTTATAAGGATATTTATGTATTATGATCTTATTATTATTATTATTAAACTTTTATTATGTTATTAGGATATATACATGATGGAGATATAACTATGTTTAAATATCTTTTTATCTATGTTTTGAGTATTTATAAATAATATCTACAGATATATTATATTAAATTTTAAAAACCGATTTATTTGCGATTTATCACCTATTAATCGTGAGTCGGTCCCTGACCGCCTCCGACCCGATTACCGCTTTTACAACCTTGGTTTTAACTGTCGTTATTTAGCGTTGCACAAAGATTAAAAATTTTATTAAATGTATTTTGATTTTAGGAAAATGTATGCATTTAGACTAAAATAATCTTGACTTATAATTAATAAGAGAGAGAAATTAGTTAAAAAAAAAAAGAGTATTGGAAAAAGTTATAAGGGTATATACTAGAAATAAAGAAATTAATGAAGTGTTGGAAATTTAAAGTGATAGATAATATGAAGAAAAAAAATTCTTTAAAGCGACAGTTATTATGGAAGAGAAGGGATTAATTATTTTCATAATAATTTTAAAATACATAATCTATATATAATATAAAAAGAGGATCTATGCCATCAATGATTGACATGTGGCAAATGATGATGTCATTTGTCAAAATTGCTTAGTTGGAGTTCAATTGATTAGGTGGATTTTTCAATTGATTAGGTGTCATTTTTATTTATAGATGTTTTTAAGTTATTTCCTATTTTACATTTACACAATCATTTAATAATTACCACATGTATATATATATTATTTCCAAAGTTAATATTTTATAAATTCGAAATAAAAAAATATTATTTATATTTTCAGTATTTCAAAATATATTTATTGAAAAAAATTCATGAAAACTCAATTTTTTTTACGAATATTCAAATAATTTTCATCAAAAACATATTTTTTTAAATACTAAAATATGAAAATAAAGGAATATATTGTTGCTGTTTTTTTTTTTTTGTTTTTTTTTTTTTATTTTCAATATTTTCGAATATTCGAATATCCATTCCATTAAAAATAATAATTAAAAAATGTTTTATTTTTTAATTGAACTATTTAATAAATATACACTATTTTTTGTATATAATTTTTATTATACCATATTTCAAATTAAAAATAATTATACTATTTAATAAATATGTAATATTTTGAAATTTGAAAATTTAACAATTTAAATGCAGTATATTTTAATAATTTAAAGCATATTTGTTGTTTTCTAAATATTTTGTGATCTCCAGCCCGCAATTGTTAGGACAATAAATTGTTTTCTAAATGCAGTAGTTTGTCAGTATATTTGGAAAACACTATTTAATATATAATATGTTTCGAACTATAAACCGGATTATGCATTATATTTGTCAATTACTATTTCAAATAAAATATCAAATCACCAATACAAAGGAATCTTTAATATTCCAAGATTCATTCATATCATCTTTAAGTGATTTAATTTACACTTTAATTCAAAATTGAATGGTAAAAAATAAAAATCGTATCTTCATATTTAATGTTTTTATATTGCAAGATTTTTTTCCACAAGTTATTTGTTTTTTTTTTGGGTTGTTTCTTTATTTGTTTGATTTGATTTCATTTACTAATATATAAATCTTTTGAATTTTTTATTTTTCCATAGAATTAAGTTCATTTTCAATACTATATAAATCCCTCAATGTTCATTTCATTTTTATCTACCACCATTCGATTACAAAGTGCACAATGTTCGTATTATACAGTTTCATATTACATTTTTTTTTATCATTTCTTATAGATTATTATAAGTATATATGCATAGTTTTATATTCATAATTATTTTTATATATACATATTAGTACTATTTGTATTTCTTTCTTTTGGGTTTTAATTTAAAAATATATTTTTTTAATTGTTTTCGTGCAGTTTATTAAATAAAGTCGTTCGTACTTTATGAAGATCAAAAAAAATTGTTTGCGCTCGGTCCAAACAATGTGTTCTATGTAACGCGTATTTTAATCCTAATTTTGATCCATGTATGTGCGTCTCATGTAGGGAATCAATCAAAGTCGTTCCACGGTCTGGATCTTGCATTGTATGTGGGATGACTGAAATGGAAGATTTCAAATCTTTCTTTTGTTGTGGTTTGTGCGATGAGGCTTTTATACATGAACGATGTATTCCTACAAATCATTGATGATGTTGAAGCGGTGGATAATGGCTCGATATGTTATTTTACAAAAATATTTTCACGTTATGATATGCACAAACTGGTACGTTATTTATTATATATATTTTTCTTATTCAATAGATGCGTTTGTGATTATACTTTTATTAACAATTTTCATTTTAATTATGCTATAGTACCTGCGCAAAACTTTCACCGAGACTGCTGGATTGGTTGCCAAGAAATATATCCATGTTGAATGCGAAGAGGGTTCATTGAATAAAATTAGTTTGTATGAAGGAAAAAATAAATCACGCGGGTTATACCTCACAATTGGTTGTAATTCGTTTTGTACATCGAATCATCTTATTATTGGCAGCACATATTCGTTATCGTTCGACGCCATAAGAAATATAATAAAAGTTACGAACATAGAATAGTTTATTACATTTTGCAATTATATTTGGTAATCATTCTAATGTTTTTATTTTCTACGTCTTCATGTCTTTATGAAGTATCCTAGATATAAATATTTTGATTTTGGTGTGATAATATATATTTTATTAATTTCTTGATACATCTACATATATATATATATATATATATATATATATATATATATATATATATATATATATATATATATATATATATATATATATATATATATATATATTGTTTTACGTTTATAGATTGTTCCAACTGTATTTTATTAATTATTTTTTATAACTTCAATGTGAATTGTCGTATACAATACGCAATTAATATTCTCGGAAACATCATTTATAATTAATAATATACATATATATTAATATGCATCAACAAGACCTAATATACATATATGATTGTACCTTATTTGTATAATAATTTTTTCATGAAATATTTTCTATACGTGTCTTAATTATAAAATTGTATGAACTAGAATACCGAATTATATATAGATATACTTAACTTACACTTCAAAATTATATATAGTTCGATAATATTAGTTTGATAAAAAAAAATCCATACTAGCAGTAGTGGATTAGTAAAATAGTCTAAAATTTGTGCATACATTACAAAGGAATATATATAAAGATTTGTTAAATAAGTTTATAGTTCATAAATTCAATAATGTTAGTTTTGAATTGTTGATTGTTCGAAATGTTTTAATATATAAGTTTTCAAAGTCATCTATTATAATCTATATATGATATAAAAAGATGATCTATGCCATCAATGATTGACATGTGGCAAATGATAATGTCATTTATCAAAATTGCTTAGTTGGAGTTCAATTGATGAGGTGGATTCTTCAATTGGTGAGTTGTCAATTTTATTTTGGTATGTATTTAAGTTATTTCCTATTTAACATTTAAACATCCATTTATACAATTACCACGTATATATAACATTTCATACATTTATAAATTCGATAAATACTATCTATTGTCCACCTATATTTTTTTTGAAATTCAGAAATCTCAATTTTTAATGTATGAATGTTCAATTTTTTTTATATTATGTATATAATTTCAAATTTTTTTATATCATGTATATATTTTCGATTTTTTAATATTTTTTTAGTATCAATTCCTTGAAATATATTATATTTTTAGAATTAGATGTTTAAGAATTTGAATTAAAAATAAATATATCAATTTCAATATATTATTAAATTTTATATTTTTTATTACAAGAAATATAAGTTGTGGTGTGAAGGTACAAATATGCATCAAGTTGTGTACAAAATATTAGTCAAAAAAATATTTTTTATCAAAGACACTATTATTATTATTATTATTATTATTATTATTATTATTATTATTATTATTATTATTATTATTATTATTATTATTATTATTATTATTATTATTATTATTATTATTATTATTATTATTATTATTATTATTATTATTATTATTATTATTATTATTATTATTATTATTATTATTATTATTATTATTATTATTATTATTATTATTATTATTATTATTATTATTATTATTATTATTATTATTATTATTATTATTATTATTATTATTATTATTATTATTATTATTATTATTATTATTATTATTATTATTATTATTATTATTATTATTATTATTATTATTATTATTATTATTATTATTATTATTATTATTATTATTATTATTATTATTATTATTATTATTATTATTATTATTATTATTATTATTATTATTATTATTATTATTATTATTATTATTATTATTATTATTATTATTATTATTATTATTATTATTATTATTATTATTATTATTATTATTATTATTATTATTATTATTATTATTATTATTATTATTATTATTATTATTATTATTATTATTATTATTATTATTATTATTATTATTATTATTATTATTATTATTATTATTATTATTATTATTATTATTATTATTATTATTATTATTATTATTATTATTATTATTATTATTATTATTATTATTATTATTATTATTATTATTATTATTATTATTATTATTATTATTATTATTATTATTATTATTATTATTATTATTATTATTATTATTATTATTATTATTATTATTATTATTATTATTATTATTATTATTATTATTATTATTATTATTATTATTATTATTATTATTATTATTATTATTATTATTATTATTATTATTATTATTATTATTATTATTATTATTATTATTATTATATTATTATTATTATTATTATTATTATTATTATTATTATTATTATTATTATTATTATTATTATTATTATTATTATTATTATTATTATTATTATTATTATTATTATTATTATTATTATTATTATTATTATTATTATTATTATTATTATTATTATCATTATCATTATCATTATCATTATCATTATCATTATCATTATCATTATCATTATCATTATTATTATTATTATTATTATTATTATTATTATTATTATTATTATTATTATTATTATTATTATTATTATTATTATTATTATTATTATTATTATTATTATTATTATTATTATTATTATTATTATTATTATTATTATTATTATTATTATTATTATTATTATTATTATTATTATTATTATTATTATTATTATTATTATTATTATTATTATTATTATTATTATTATTATTATTATTATTATTATTATTATTATTATTATTACTACTATTATAATTATTTATTTATGTATTCATTTTTACCTTTTGTTCTTTTTACTAAGCTATAATATGTTATTAAACTTCAATTCATTATTTTGGTATATATGCACAGACTTTTTCTTAACCATATAAATATATAAAATACTAAATAATATTTGTAATATTTTAATAAAAGATCACCATTATCATTCCGTAAAGTTCGGAACAAATAAGTAGATTTTAGGATCAAAATATCATTCTCTTTCTATTTCTATGTTATATAATTCATATGAGTTCTAATAGAGTTTAGAATAAATAAAAATATTGTTGCTACTTTTATTCCTTAATAAATTTTTTAACAATATTACGGTAATATTTATAACTTTATTGATAAAAAAAAAACACTATTGTTCTATATTTATAGCTTTTTTTAATCCATGTTTTTAATCACAACAAATGAATTTTATTGTTATTGTTTATTTAGGAAAATGAATTATCTAAGAAATGTATATTCATGTTATATCAAAATTTTGTAGATTCATTCTATTTGCTTAGTGTAATCCGATATTAACAATAATACTAAATATTCACTTTGAATACTAAATAATATCATTTTGTGAATTATTTACATTCTTTTTTATCTTAAATTTTAATCACTGGAATATGATGGATTATTTACATTTTTTTTAGTTATCGGTATCGGTATCGGTACCAGTATCAGTATTGGTATCGGCATCGGCATCAGTAGTGGTATCGGTGTCGGTATCGGTATCAGTATCGGTATCGATATCAGTTTAGTATCAGTAATAGTAATAGTATCATTATTAGTATCAATATCAATATCAGTATCAATATCAGTATCAGTATCAGTATCAGTATCAATATTTGTATTAACCATTACTATTAATGTTAGTATTAATATTAGTATTAGTATTAGTATTACTATTAGTATTAGTATTACTATTACTATCAGTATGAGTACGGGTATTAGTATTAATCTTAGGATGAATATTAATATTAGTATTATTATTAGTATCAGTATCAGTATCAATAATAATATCAGTATCAATATTAGTATTAGTATTAGTATTAACCATGCATTACTATTAGTATTGGTATTAGTATTAGTATTAGTATTAGTATTAGTAGTAGTAGTAGTAGTAGTAGTAGTAGTAGTATTAGTATCAATTAGTATTACTATTATTCGTAGTAGTATTATTAGTATTACGATTAGCATTAGTATATCTATTAGTATTAGTATTAGTATTAGTATTAATATTAGTATTAGTATTAATATTAATATTAATATTAATATTAATATTACTATATTAGTATCAGTGTCAATATTAGTATCGGTATCGGTATCGGTATCAGTATCGATATGACTAGCGATATTAGTTTGGTATCGATATATGTATCGGTATCGGGATCAGTATATGTATCGGTATCGGTATCGGTATCGGTATCGGTATCAAGATCACTATCGGTATTGGTATCGGTTTCAGTATCAATATTAGTATCATTATCACTATCAATATCATTATCAACATCAGTATCAGTATCAGTATCAGTATCAGTATCAATATCAGTATCAATATCAATATCAGTATCATTATCAGTATCAGAATCATTATCTATATCAGTATCAGTATTAGTATTCGTATTTGTATTAACCATTTATATTAATGTTAGTATTATTATTAGTATTAATATTAGTGTTACTATTAGTGTTAGTGTTAGTATTAGTATTAGTAATAGTATTAATATTAGTATTAATATTAATATTAATATTAGTATTAGTATTAGTATCATTATCAGTATTCGTATTCGTATTCGTATTAGTATTAGTATTCGTATCTGTATCAATATCAATATTAATAGTATCAGTATCAGTATCAATATTAGTATTGGTATTGGTATTGGTATTGGTTCTAATATTGGTATTGGTATTAGTATTGGTATCGGTATCGGTATCAGTATCGGTATCGATATCGGTATGCGTATCGCTATCGGTATTGGTATCAATATTAGTATGAGTATCGGTATCGACATCGATATCGATATGAGTATGAGTATCACTATTGTTATCGGTATCAGTATCAGTTTAGTATCAGTATCAATATAATTATTAGTATATGTATCATTATCAGTATTAGTATCAGTATCAGTATCAACATCAATATCAACATCAATATCAGTATGCGTATGAGTATGAGTATCAATATTAATATCGGTATCAGTATCAGTATCAATATCAATATATGTATTAATATTAGTATTTGTATTAACCATTATTAGTACTGTTAGTATTAGTATTCGTATTAGTATTAGTATTTGTATTAACCATTACCATTAATATTAGTATTAGTATTAATATTAGTATTAGTATTAGTATTCGTATTCGTATTAACCATTAATATTAATATTGGTATTAGTATTAATATTTGTATTAGTGTTAGTATTTGTATTAGATTTAGTATTAGTATCAATATTAAATTAATATTAGTATTGTACGTATCATTGTTTAGAGTTAAGAGTATATTTTAAATAACAATTTTCATTAATTAAGAATACGGTGATTTGTCCTATGCTGCTTGCAATATCGTGTACAAAGAAGTATTTCAACA